>NW_023994516.1:90000-313081 GCF_015586225.1 Lucilia sericata | reverse complement strand
ACTGTAGTAAAGTCTTAAATCAAAATCAATGTGTTTAAAAGCTGTTAATTTTTATTCCAGATATTTAATGACGTATAAATATTGATACTTTAATGTTTATATTTGTATGGAAAAATTGTTTGTTCAGCAGCAAACATTTTCTCTGACTGGTAGACAAAAAGACCCCGGGGCTAAAAGACGTTAAAAAATATGATTTATGTTTGTAAGGATGACATTTAAAAGATTATTTTTAAAAGCTTAAGTATAAATATTAACAAACAAATAATATTACGTATACGTAACCGTAAACAGTTATATTTAATCGTTAAAGCAAACAATTTCTCATATTAACGAAGGAAGTTTGAAAAGTGTTTAATGGAGGCACATATGTAAACGAAAATGATCTGTGACATAGTTAATATCCCTACTAATCCCCATCTCTTGAGTAAAAACATAAACGTCCATTTTTCTTGAAAACTAGAAGAGATACAGCAAAAAAAATGAAAATCTGTGATCACTTTAATTTCCTACTAAAAACTGATTTTTTGAGTGAAAACATAAAAGTCCATTTTTCTTGGAAACTAGAAGAGATACAGCAAAAACAATGAAAATCTGTGATCACTTTAATTTCCTACTAAAAACTGATTTTTTGAGTGAAAACATAAAAGTACATTTTTCTTGGAAACTAGAAGAGATACAGCAAAAACAATGAAAATCTGTGATCACTTTAATTTCCTACTAAAAACTGATTTTTTGAGTGAAAGCATAAAAGTCCATTTTTCTTGGAAACTAGAAGAGATACAGCAAAAGCAATGAAAATCTGTGATCACTTTGATTTTCCACTAAAAACCGATTTTTTGAGTGAAAGCATAAAAGTCCGTTTTTCTTGAAAACTAGAAGAGATACAGCAAAAACAATGAAAATCTGTGATCACTTTAATTTCCTACTAAAAACCAATTTTTTGAGTGAAAACATAAAAGTCCATTTTTCTTGGAAACTAGAAGAGATACAGCAAAAACAATGAAAATCTGTGAAAACATAAAAGTCCATTTTTCTTGGAAACTAGAAGAGATACAGCAAAAACAATGAAAATCTGTGATCACTTTAATTTCCTACTAAAAACCGATTTTTTGAGTGAAAACATAAAAGTCCATTTTTCGTGGAAACTAGAAGAGATACAGCAAAAACAATGAAAATCTGTGATCACTTTAATTTCCTACTAAAAACTGATTTTTTGAGTGAAAACATAAAAGTCCATTTTTCTTGGAAACTAGAAGAGATACAGCAAAAACAATGAAAATCTGTGATCACTTTAATTTCCTACTAAAAACTGATTTTTTGAGTGAAAGCATAAAAGTCCATTTTTCTTGGAAACTAGAAGAGATACAGCAAAAACATTGAAAATCTGTGATCACTTTGATTTTCCACTAAAAACCAATTTTTTGAGTGAAAACATAAAAGTCCGTTTTTCTTGGAAACTAGAAAAGATACAGCAAAAACAATGAAAATCTGTGATCACTTTAATTTCCTATTAAAAACCCTTTTTTTTAGTGAAAACATAAAAGTCCATTTTTCTTGGAAACTAGAAGAGATACAGCAAAAACAATGAAAATCTGTGATCACTTTAATTTCCTACTAAAAACCGATTTTTTGAGTGAAAACATAAAAGTCCATTTTTCTTGGAAACTAGAAGAGATACAGCAAAAACATTGAAAATCTGTGATCACTTTATTTTTCCACTAAAAATTGATTTTTTTAATGAAAACATAAAAGTCCATTTTTCTTGGAAACTAGAAGAGATACAGGAAAAACATTGAAAATCTGTGATCACTTTATTTTTCCACTAAAAATTGATTTTTTTAATGAAAACATAAAAGTCCGTTTTTCTTGGAAACTATAACAGATACAGCAAAAACATTGAAAATCTGTGATCACTTTGATTTTTCACCAAAAACTGATTTTTGAGTGAAAACATAAAAGTCCATTTTTCTTGGAAACTAGAAGAGATACAGCAAAAACATTGAAAATCTGTGATCACTTTGATCTTTCACCAAAAACCGATTTTTTTGAGTGAAAGCATAAAAGTCCGTTTCTCTTGGAAACTATAAGAGATACAGCAAAAACATTGAAAATCTGTGATCACTTTGATTTTCCACTAAAAACCGATTTTTTGAATGAAAACATAAAAGTCCGTTTTTCTTGGAAACTATAAGAGATACAGCAAAAACATTGAAAATCTGTGATCACTTTGATTTTTCACCAAAAACCGATTTTTTTGAGTGAAAACATAAAAGTCAATTTTTCCTGGAAACTAGAAGAGATACAGCAAAAACATTGAAAATCTGTGATCACTTTGATTTTTCACCAAAAACCGATTTTTTGAGTGAAAACATAAAAGTCAATTTTTCTAGGAAACTAGAAGAGATACAGCAAAAACATTGAAAATCTGTGATCACTTTGATTTTTCACCAAAAACCGATTTTTTGAGTGAAAACATAAAAGTCCATTTTTCTTGGAAACTAGAAGAGATACAGCAAAAACATTGAAAATCTGTGATCACTTTGATTTTTCACCAAAAACCGATTTTTTGAGTGAAAACATAAAAGTCCATTTTTCTTGGAAACTAGAAGAGATACAGCAAAAACATTGAAAATCTGTGATCACTTTGATTTTCCACTAAAAACCTTTTTTTTGAGTGAAAACATAAAAGTCCGTTTTTCTTGGAACTATAAGAGATACAGCAAAAACATTGAAAATCTGTGATCACTTTGATTTTTCACCAAAAACCGATTTTTGTGTGAAAACATAAAAGTCCAATTTTCTTGGAAACTAGAAGAGATACAGCAAAAACAATGAAAATCTGTGATCACTTTAATTTCTTACTAAAAACCAATTTTTGAGTGAAAACATAAAAGTCCATTTTTCTTGGAAACTAGAAGAGATACAGCAAAAACAATGAAAATCTGTGATCACCTTATTTCCTTTTAAAAACCGATTTTTTGAGTGAAAACATAAAAGTCCATTTTTCTTGGAAAGTAGAAGAGATACAGCAAAAACATTGAAAACCTGTGATCAGTTTGGTTTTCCACTAAAAACTGATTTTTTGAGTGAAAACATAAAAGTCCATTTTTCTTGGCAACTAGAAGAGATACAGCAAAAACATTGAAAATCTGTGATCACTTTAATTTCCTACTAAAAACTGATTTTTTGAGTGAAAACATAAAAGTCCATTTTCCTTGGAAACTAGAAGAGATACAGCAAAAACAATGAAAATCTGTGATCACATTGGTTTTTCACGAAAAACTGATTTTTTGAGTGAAAACATAAAAGTCCATTTTTCTTGGAAACTAGAAGAGATACAGCAAAAACAATGAAAATCTGTGATCACTTTGATTTTCCACTAAAAACTGATTTTTTGAGTGAAAACATAAAAGTCCATTTTTCTTGGAAACTAGAAGAGATACAGCAAAAACAATGAAAATCTGTGATCACTTTAATTTCCTACTAAAAACTGATTTTTTGAGTGAAAACATAAAAGTCCATTTTTCTTGGAAACTAGAAGAGATACAGCAAAAACAATGAAAATCTGTGATCACTTTAATTTCCTACTAAAAACTGATTTTTTGAGTGAAAACATAAAAGTCCATTTTTCTTGGAAACTAGAAGAGATACAGCAAAAACAATGAAAATCTGTGATCACTTTGATTTTCCACTAAAAACTGATTTTTTGAGTGAAAACATAAAAGTCCATTTTTCTTGGAAACTAGAAGAGATACAGCAAAAACAATGAAAATCTGTGATCACTTTAATTTCCTACTAAAAACTGATTTTTTGAGTGAAAACATAAAAGTCCATTTTTCTTGGAAACTAGAAGAGATACAGCAAAAACAATGAAAATCTGTGATCACTTTGATTTTCCACTAAAAACTGATTTTTTGAGTGAAAACATAAAAGTCCATTTTTCTTGGAAACTAGAAGAGATACAGCAAAAACAATGAAAATCTGTGATCACTTTAATTTCCTACTAAAAACTGATTTTTTGAGTGAAAACATAAAAGTCCATTTTTCTTGGAAACTAGAAGAGATACAGCAAAAACATTGAAAATCTGTGATCGCTTTGATTTTCCACTAAAAACCGATTTTTTGAGTGATAACATAAAAGTCCGTTTTTCTTGGAAACTATAACAGATACAGCAAAAACATTGAAAATCTGTGATCACTTTGATTTTTCACCAAAAACTGATTTTTGAGTGAAAACATAAAAGTCCATTTTTCTTGGAAACTAGAAGAGATACAGCAAAAACATTGAAAATCTGTGATCACTTTGATCTTTCACCAAAAACCGATTTTTTTGAGTGAAAGCATAAAAGTCCGTTTCTCTTGGAAACTATAAGAGATACAGCAAAAACATTGAAAATCTGTGATCACTTTGATTTTTCACCAAAAACCGATTTTTTGTGTGAAAACATAAAAGTCCATTTTTCTTGGAAACTAGAAGAGATACAGCAAAAACACAATGAAAATCTGTGATCACTTTAATTTCTTACTAAAAACCAATTTTTGAGTGAAAACATAAAAGTCCATTTTTCTTGGAAACCAGAAGAGATACAGCAAAAACAATGAAAATCTGTGATCACCTTATTTCCTTTTAAAAACCGATTTTTTGAGTGAAAACATAAAAGTCCATTTTTCTTGGAAAGTAGAAGAGATACAGCAAAAACATTGAAAATCTGTGATCAGTTTGATTTTCCACTAAAAACTGATTTTTTGAGTGAAAACATAAAAGTCCATTTTTCTTGGAAACTAGAAGAGATACAGCAAAAACATTGAAAATCTGTGATCACTTTAATTTCCTACTAAAAACTGATTTTTTGAGTGAAAACATAAAAGTCCATTTTCCTTGGAAACTAGAAGAGATACAGCAAAAACAATGAAAATCTGTGATCACATTGGTTTTTCACGAAAAACTGATTTTTTGAGTGAAAACATAAAAGTCCATTTTTCTTGGAAACTAGAAGAGATACAGCAAAAACAATGAAAATCTGTGATCACTTTAATTTCCTACTAAAAACTGATTTTTTGAGTGAAAACATAAAAGTCCATTTTTCTTGGAAACTAGAAGAGATACAGCAAAAACAATGAAAATCTGTGATCACTTTAATTTCCTACTAAAAACCGATTTTTTGAGTGAAAACATAAAAGTCCATTTTTCGTGGAAACTAGAAGAGATACAGCAAAAACAATGAAAATCTGTGATCACTTTAATTTCCTACTAAAAACTGATTTTTTGAGTGAAAACATAAAAGTCCATTTTTCTTGGAAACTAGAAGAGATACAGCAAAAACAATTAAAATCTGTGATCACTTTAATTTCCTACTAAAAACTGATTTTTTGAGTGAAAACATAAAAGTCCATTTTTCTTGGAAACTAGAAGAGATACAGCAAAAACAACGAAAATCTGTGATCACTTAAATTTCCTACTAAAAACTGATTATTTGAGTGAAAATATAAAAGTCCATTTTTCTTGGAAACTAGAAGAGATACATCAAAAACAATGAAAATCTGTGATCACTTTGATTTTCCACTAAAAACTGATTTTTTGAGTGAAAACATAAAAGTCCATTTTTCTTGGAAACTAGAAGAGATACAGCAAAAACAATGAAAATCTGTGATCACTTTAATTTCCTACTAAAAACTGATTTTTTGAGTGAAAACATAAAAGTCCATTTTTCTTGGAAACTAGAAGAGATACAGCAAAAACAATTAAAATCTGTGATCACTTTAATTTCCTACTAAAAACCGATTTTTTGAGTGAAAACATAAAAGTCCATTTTTCTTGGAAACTAGAAGAGATACAGCAAAAACAATGAAAATCTGTGATCACTTTGATTCTCCACTAAAAACTGATTTTTTGAGTGAAAACATAAAAGTCCATTTTTCTTGGAAACTAGAAGAGATACAGCAAAAACAATGAAAATCTGTGATCACTTTAATTTCCTACTAAAAACTGATTTTTTGAGTGAAAACATAAAAGTCCATTTTTCTTGGAAACTAGAAGAGATACAGCAAAAACAATGAAAATCTGTGATCACTTTAATTTCCTACTAAAAACTGATTTTTTGAGTGAAAGCATAAAAGTCCATTTTTCTTGGAAACTAGAAGAGATACAGCAAAAGCAATTAAAATCTGTGATCACTTTGATTTTCCACTAAAAACCAATTTTTTGAGTGAAAACATAAAAGTCCGTTTTTCTTGGAAACTAGAAGAGATACAACAAAAACAACGAAAATCTGTGATCACTTTAATTTCCTACTAAAAACCGATTTTTTTAGTGGAAATATAAAAGTCCATTTTTCTTGGAAACTAGAAGAGATACAGCAAAAACAATTAAAATCTGTGATCACTTTAATTTCCTACTAAAAACCGATTTTTTGAGTGAAAACATAAAAGTCCATTTTTCTTGGAAACTAGAAGAGATACAGCAAAAACAATGAAAATCTGTGATCACTTTGATTCTCCACTAAAAACTGATTTTTTGAGTGAAAACATAAAAGTCCATTTTTCTTGGAAACTAGAAGAGATACAGCAAAAACAATGAAAATCTGTGATCACTTTAATTTCCTACTAAAAACTGATTTTTTGAGTGAAAACATAAAAGTCCATTTTTCTTGGAAACTAGAAGAGATACAGCAAAAACAATTAAAATCTGTGATCACTTTAATTTCCTACTAAAAACTGATTTTTTGAGTGAAAACATAAAAGTCCATTTTTCTTGGAAACTAGAAGAGATACAGCAAAAACAACGAAAATCTGTGATCACTTAAATTTCCTACTAAAAACTGATTATTTGAGTGAAAATATAAAAGTCCATTTTTCTTGGAAACTAGAAGAGATACATCAAAAACAATGAAAATCTGTGATCACTTTGATTTTCCACTAAAAACTGATTTTTTGAGTGAAAACATAAAAGTCCATTTTTCTTGGAAACTAGAAGAGATACAGCAAAAACAATGAAAATCTGTGATCACTTTAATTTCCTACTAAAAACTGATTTTTTGAGTGAAAACATAAAAGTCCATTTTTCTTGGAAACTAGAAGAGATATAGCAAAAACAATTAAAATCTGTGATCACTTTAATTTCCTACTAAAAACCGATTTTTTGAGTGAAAACATAAAAGTCCATTTTTCTTGGAAACTAGAAGAGATACAGCAAAAACAATGAAAATCTGTGATCACTTTGATTCTCCACTAAAAACTGATTTTTTGAGTGAAAACATAAAAGTCCATTTTTCTTGGAAACTAGAAGAGATACAGCAAAAACAATGAAAATCTGTGATCACTTTAATTTCCTAAATGATTTTTTGAGTGAAAACATAAAAGTCCATTTTTCTTGGAAACTAGAAGAGATACAGCAAAAAGAATGAAAATCTGTGATCACTTTAATTTCCTACTAAAAACTGATTTTTTGAGTGAAAGCATAAAAGTCCATTTTTCTTGGAAACTAGAAGAGATACAGCAAAAGCAATTAAAATCTGTGATCACTTTGATTTTCCACTAAAAACCAATTTTTTGAGTGAAAACATAAAAGTCCGTTTTTCTTGGAAACTAGAAGAGATACAACAAAAACAACGAAAATCTGTGGTCACTTTAATTTCTTACTAAAAACCAATTTTTGAGTGAAAACATAAAAGTCCATTTTTCTTGGAAACTAGAAGAGATACAGCAAAAACAATGAAAATCTGTGATCACTTTAATTTCCTACTAAAAACTGATTTTTTGAGTGAAAGCATAAAAGTCCATTTTTCTTGGAAACTAGAAGAGATACAGCAAGAGCAATTAAAATCTGTGATCACTTTGATTTTCCACTAAAAACCAATTTTTTGAGTGAAAACATAAAAGTCCGTTTTTCTGGGAAACTAGAAGAGATACAACAAAAACAACGAAAATCTGTGGTCACTTTAATTTCTTACTAAAAACCAATTTTTGAGTGAAAACATAAAAGTCCATTTTTCTTGGAAACTAGAAGAGATACAGCAAAAACAATGAAAATCTGTGATCACTTTAATTTCCTACTAAAAACTGATTTTTTGAGTGAAAACATAAAAGTCCATTTTTCTTGGAAACTAGAAGAGATACAGCAAAAACAATTAAAATCTGTGATCACTTTAATTTCCTACTAAAAACCGATTTTTTGAGTGAAAACATAAAAGTCCATTTTTCTTGGAAACTAGAAGAGATACAGCAAAAACAATGAAAATCTGTGATCACTTTGATTCTCCACTAAAGACTGATTTTTTGAGTGAAAACATAAAAGTCCATTTTTCTTGGAAACTAGAAGAGATACAGCAAAAACAATGAAAATCTGTGATCACTTTAATTTCCTAAATGATTTTTTGAGTGAAAACATAAAAGTCCATTTTTCTTGGAAACTAGAAGAGATACAGCAAAAACAATGAAAATCTGTGATCACTTTAATTTCCTACTAAAAACTGATTTTTTGAGTGAAAGCATAAAAGTCCATTTTTCTTGGAAACTAGAAGAGATACAGCAAAAGCAATTAAAATCTGTGATCACTTTGATTTTCCACTAAAAACCAATTTTTTGAGTGAAAACATAAAAGTCCGTTTTTCTTGGAAACTAGAAGAGATACAACAAAAACAACGAAAATCTGTGGTCACTTTAATTTCTTACTAAAAACCAATTTTTGAGTGAAAACATAAAAGTCCATTTTTCTTGGAAACTAGAAGAGATACAGCAAAAACAATGAAAATCTGTGATCACTTTAATTTCCTACTAAAAACTGATTTTTTGAGTGAAAGCATAAAAGTCCATTTTTCTTGGAAACTAGAAGAGATACAGCAAAAGCAATTAAAATCTGTGATCACTTTGATTTTCCACTAAAAACCAATTTTTTGAGTGAAAACATAAAAGTCCATTTTTCTTGGAAACTAGAAGAGATACAACAAAAACAACGAAAATCTGTGGTCACTTTAATTTCTTACTAAAAACCAATTTTTGAGTGAAAACATAAAAGTCCATTTTTCTTGGAAACTAGAAGAGATACAGCAAAAACAATGAAAATCTGTGATCACTTTAATTTCCTACTAAAAACTGATTTTTTGAGTGAAAACATAAAAGTCCATTTTTCTTGGAAACTAGAAGAGATACAACAAAAACAACGAAAATCTGTGATCACTTTATTTCCTTTTAAAAACCGATTTTTTTAGTGAAAACATAAAAGTCCATTTTTCTTGGAAACTAGAAGAGATACAGCAAAAACATTGAAAATCGGTGATCACTTTAATTTCCTACTAAAAACCGATTTTTTTAGTGAAAACATAAAAGTCCATTTTTCTTGGAAACTAGAGGAGATACAGCAAAAACAATGAAAATCTGTGATCACGTTAATTTCCTACTAAAAACCGATTTTTTGAGTGAAAACATAAAAGTCCATTTTTCTTGGAAACTAGAGGAGATAAAGCAAAAACATTGAAAATCTGTGATCACTTTAATTTTCCACTAAAAATTGATTTTTTTAATGAAAACATAAAAGTCCATTTTTCTTGGAAACTAGAAGAGATACAGCAAAAACATTGAAAATCTGTGATCACTTTGATTTTCCACTTAAAACTGATTTTTTTGAGTGAAAACATAAAAGTCCATTTTTCTTGGAAACTATAAGAGATACAGCAAAAATAATGAAAATCTGTGATCACTCTATTTCCTTTTAAAAACCGATTTTTTGTGTGAAAACATAAAAGTCCATTTTTCTTGGAAACTAGAAGAGATACAGCAAAAACAATGAAAATCTGTGATCACTTTGATTTTCCACTTAAAACTGATTTTTTGAGTGAAAATATAAAAGTCCATTTTTCTTGGAAACTATAAGAGATACAGCAAAAACAATGAAAATCTGTGATCACTTTATTTCCTTTTAAAAACCGATTTTTTGAGTGAAAACATTAAAGTCCATTTTTCTTGGAAAGTAGAAGAGATACAGCAAAAACATTGAAAATCTGTGATCACTTTGATTTTCCACTAAAAACTGATTTTTTGAGTGAAAACGTAAAAGTCCATTTTTCTTGAAAACTATAAGAGATACAGCAAAAACAATGAAAATCTGTGATCACTTTATTTCCTCTTAAAAACCGTTTTTTTGAGTGAAAACATAAAAGTCCATTTTTTTGGAAACTAGAAGAGATACAGCAAAAACATTGAAAATCTGTGATCACTTTGATTTTCCACTAAAAACCAATTTTTTGAGTGAAAACATAAAAGTCCAGTTTTTTAGAAACTAGAAGAGATACAGCAAAAACATTGAAAATCTATGATCACTTTGATTTTCCACTAAAAACTGATTTTTTCAGTGAAAACATAAAAGTCCATTTTTCTTGGAAACTAGAAGAGATACAGCAAAAACAATGAAAGTCTGTGATCACTTTATTTCCTTTTAAAAACCGATTTTTCGAGTGAAAACATAAAAGTCCATTTTTCTTGGAAAGTAGAAGAGATACAGCAAAAACATTGAAAATCTGTGATCACTTTGATTTTCCACTAAAAACTGATTTTTTAAGTGAAAACATAAAAGTCCATTTTTCTTGGAAACTAGAAGAGATACAGCAAAAACATTGAAAATCTGTGATCACTTTAATTTCCTTCTAAAAACCGATTTTTTTAGTGAAAACATAAAAGTCCATTTTTCTTGGAAAATCTGTGATCACTTTATTTCCTTTTAAAAACCCACTTTTTGAGTGAAAACATTTTTCTTGGAAACTACAAGAGATGCAGCAAAAACAATGAAAATCTGTGATCACTTTAATTTCCTACTAAAAACTGATTTTTTGAGTGAAAACATAAAAGTCCATTTTTCTTGGAAACTAGAAGAGATACAGCAAAAACATTGAAAATCTGTGATCACTTTAATTTCCTACTAAAAACTGATTTTTTGAGTGAAAACATAAAAGTCCATTTTTCTTGGAAAATCTGTGTTCACTTTATTTCCTTTTAAAAACCCACTTTTTGAGTGAAAACATAAAAGTCCATTTTTCTTGGAAACTACAAGAGATGCAGCAAAAACAATGAAAATCTGTGATCACTTTAATTTCCTACTAAAAACTGATTTTTTGAGTGAAAACATAAAAGTCCATTTTTCTTGGAAACTAGAAGAGATACAGCAAAAACATTGAAAATCTGTGATCACTTTAATTTCCTACTAAAAACTGATTTTTTGAGTGAAAACATAAAAGTCCATTTTTCTTGAAAACTAGAAGAGATACAGCAAAAACAATGAAAATCTGTGATCACTTTATTTCCTTTTAAAAACCGATTTTTTTAGTGAAAACATAAAAGTCCATTTTTCTTGGAAACTAGAAGAGATACAGCAAAAACATTGAAAATCTGTGATCACTTCAATTTCCTACTAAAAACTGATTTTTTGAGTGAAAGCATAAAAGTCCATTTTTCTTGGAAACTAGAAGAGATACAGCAAAAACATTGAAAATCTGTGATCACTTTGATTTTCCACTAAAAACTGATTTTTTGAGTGAAAACATAAAAGTCCGTTTTTCTTGGAAAGTAGAAGAGATACAGCAAAAACAATGAAAATCTGTGATCACTTTGATTTTCCACTAAAAACCGATTTTTTGAGTGAAAACATAAAACTCCATTTTTCTTGTAAACTAGAAGAGATACAGCAAAAACCATGAAAATCAGTGATCACTTTAATTTCCTACTAAAAACTGATTTTTTGAGTGAAAACATAAAAGTCCATTTTTCTTGGAAACTAGAAGAGATACAGCAAAAACAATGAAAATCTGTTATCACTTTAATTTTCCACTAAAAACTGGTTTTTTGAGTGAAAACATAGTTTCCAAGTCCGTTTTTCTTGGAAACTAGAAGAGATACAGCAAAGACGATGAAAATCTGTGATCACTGTAATTTCCTACTAAAAACTGATTTTTGAGTGAAAACATAAAAGTCCATTTTTCTTGGAAACTATAAGAGATACAGCAAAAACATTGAAAATCTGTGATCACTTTGATTTTCCACTTAAAACTGTTTGTTTTAATGAAAACATAAAAGTCCATTTTTAAGATAAAGAGTAAAAACGAAAAAATCCGGAGTTTTTAACAAAATATACATACTATCCTCGTAAACGAAAGGCATTCAAGATGTTGTCAGAGCATTGTTTGAAGATTGCTCTTATAAATATACATTAAGGTTGTATTTTTGAATAAAACTAATTTTACTTGCAAATTATCAACCCAGATTGCCAACAGCTAGACTCAGAAATGGCCGTGTCAATGCTTAATTATTGAGTCTATGAACTTTTTCAAATCCTTTGACATGGTCGATTATTCAATGCTGATAAACGATCTCTCGAACTTTATTTTATTCAATCGCTAGTTTGCCAACTATCGCTGTCACAGACAAGCTTTTGTTAAGTTCAGAGGCCGTAAGTCTAACTACCGTAAAAAAGAAGAGACGGACAGACATTACTAAATGAAAATTAAGTGAACCACCGTAATAATTCTCCACATCAAAGCCATAAAAAATTGTTGTCGAATCAAGTATTTTATTGTTGTTTTCGTTTTGTTAAGCTTCTGCTCATTTTGCAAAATCGCCCCATTCACACTCACCACACAATATGAAAACCAGTAATAATTATGCGTTTCATACAATGTATGATTAAATATAACGGTAAACACTTTAAGTACTAAGCATATCTGTAGATGTATGCGTAAATGTAAGCATTATTCTAAATGTCTTTAAATGAATGTTCGTATGTGTGTTGGTGTCATTATTCTTTTGTGTAAACAATGGGTCTCTTGTGTATTGTTAACAATTTTTATGCGCTCCTTTCTTATTTTTATATGCTCTTTATACACCCACTGGTTTGTTGTTGTACTTGTTTCATTTTTATACTTATTATTTTATTTATACGTTTGATTCTGTTATTTTCTTGTCGTTGTTTTTGTTGTTCATATTTCATTTATACTTTCATTTTGTTAGAAGTTTCCTTTTTAAAAGTGTTAGTTTATTTGGCACTTAAGACGATAAAAATTCTTTATGTTTTATATTCCGTCTTTGTCCTTTTTATGAAAAAAAGAAAAACTTTTAAAGCAAAATATGAAAAAACTGGTTTTTAATATTGTAATTTGTCTGCATATGAGATTATATATTTACTTCAATATAAAAATTTTAGGTTTATTTTACAGACAATTTTATTTGTACATAAAATAAAAGAATCTTTATTGGAAGAAATAGTTGACACGAAACTGTAAGATGATTCCTTTTTACGCCAGGCTCCCAATGATAAACACACACATATATATAATGGACAAACTAGCATGGAAAATTCAGTACTTTAGCACTTTTTTGATATTGAATATCTATAGTCTAGTCTATAGAGTTAGTCTATAGTCTAGTCTATAGTCTAGTCTATAGTCTAGTCTATAGTCTAGTCTATGTCTAGTCTATAGGTCTCAGTCTATAGTCTAGTCTAGTCTATAGTCTAGTCTATAGTCTAGTCTATAGTCTAGTCTATAGTCTAGTCTATAGTCTAGTCTATAGTCTAGTCTATAGTCTAGTCTATAGTCTAGTCTATAGTCTAGTCTATAGTCTAGTCTATAGTCTAGTCTATAGTCTAGTCTATAGTCTAGTCTATAGTCTAGTCTATAGTCTAGTCTATAGTCTAGTCTATAGTCTAGTCTATAGTCTAGTCTATAGTCTAGTCTATAGTCTAGTCTATAGTCTAGTCTATAGTCTAGTCTATAGTCTAGTCTATAGTCTAGTCTATAGTCTAGTCTATAGTCTAGTCTATCTAGTCTATAGTCTTCTATAGTCTAGTCTATAGTCTAGTCTATAGTCTAGTCTATAGTCTAGTCTATAGTCTAGTCTATAGTCTAGTCTATAGTCTAGTCTATAGTCTAGTCTATAGTCTAGTCTATAGTCTAGTCTATAGTCTAGTCTATAGTCTAGTCTATAGTCTAGTCTATAGTCTAGTCTAGTAGTCTAGTCTATAGTCTAGTCTATAGTCTAGTCTATAGTCTAGTCTATAGTCTAGTCTATAGTCTAGTCTATAGTCTAGTCTATAGTCTAGTCTATAGTCTAGTCTATAGTCTAGTCTATAGTCTAGTCTATAGTCTAGTCTATAGTCTAGTCTATAGTCTAGTCTATAGTCTAGTCTATAGTCTAGTCTATAGTCTAGTCTATAGTCTAGTCTATAGTCTAGTCTATAGTCTAGTCTATAGTCTTGTCTATAGTCTAGTCTATAGTCTAGTCTATAGTCTAGTCTAGTCTATAGTCTAGTCTATAGTCTAGTCTATAGTCTGGTCTATAGTCTAGTCTATAGTCTAGTCTATAGTCTAGTCTAGTCTATAGTCTAGTCTAGTCTAGTCTATAGTCTAGTCTATAGTCTAGTCTAGTCTAGTGCTGTAATATTCTACTACTTTTGATTACTCAATACTACTCAATACTTTTCGTTTGGGTACTCAATACTACTCGATTTTTAACGGTTTTATTTTAAATTAAAAACGAGGAATTTTTCCTTTTTTAAGTAAAGTTAGACCAGACATCACACCTCTTTTGAGACATTTTATTTTTTTAGATAGCGTCGATAAATATTTGTAACTTTTTAACTATTATTGCAGTGTTTAAATTATTTTTACATTGATTTGATATTGCTAAGAGTTGCATTTCTAATAATGATATGGTCTATATTAGATTTTAGAGCTGTATTTTTTCACATCATAGCCGTTAAATTTAAATAAGTTAAATCCATATACAAGTCTGAAAGTATTGAGTAACTACTTTTTAGTATTGAGTACCCAAAAAATAGGGCAAATACTCGATACTCGATACCCACTACTCAATACTTTAACAGCACTAGTCTAGTCTATAGTCTAGTCTATAGTCTAGTCTAGTCTATAGTCTAGTCTAGTCTAGTCTATAGTCTAGTCTAGTCTAGTCTATAGTCTATAGTCTAGTCTATAGTCTAGTCTATAGTCTAGTCTATAGTCTAGTCTATAGTCTAGTCTATAGTCTAGTCTATAGTCTAGTCTATAGTCTAGTCTATAGTCTAGTCTATAGTCTAGTCTATAGTCTAGTCTATAGTCTAGTCTTTATTCTAGTCTATAGTCTAGTCTATATTCTAGTCTATATTCTAGTCTATAGTCTAGTCTATATTCTAGTCTATAGTCTAGTCTATAGTCTAGTCTATAGTTTAGTCTATAGTCTAGTCTATAGTTTAGTCTATAGTCTAGTCTATAGTCTAGTCTATAGTCTAGTCTATAGTCTAGTCTATAGTCTAGTCTATAGTCTAGTCTATAGTCTAGTCTATAGGTCTAGTCTATAGTCTAGTCTATAGTCTAGTCTATAGTCTAGTCTATAGTCTAGTCTATTAGTACATACGTACTGAACTTCACTTTTACTATTTTTTGCATATTTTAATTTTGATTTTTTAAGATTTTTAATAATTTTTTTTAACCAGGACCGATATCTGTGAAGGTGTGTTTCTTTGGATCTATATGTGTTGTCCTTTCTACTTGACATAACCTAAGTACGGTTCGACTGCAGAAACGTCAGCTGTGTCATTCACAAAAAAAGGAAAAAGCATCTCATGTATGATGGTACTGGCCATCAAAATTCGAAAAAAAGCCAAAACCCTGATACCAAATTTTTTTCTAAAGGATTCAGCTGAGATTTTCTCCATCACAACTGTGAAAGAAGCGCCAATTTTAGCCTATTTTTGAAACTTAATCACAGCACCGAAACAACTTTATTCATCAAATATTAATTTTGCTTTGGCTTTCAAACAATATCTTCTGATAAATCTTAGATTCGATATAGGCAGGTTAGAATTAGTTAAATTCACTTAAACGATTTTAATCATAGATTTCTATAATGAATACTTATCTTTTTTTATGAATACATATCTTTTATTTGCTTCTTTTTTCAAATTCGAAAAGATAAAAATACACCATACAAATTTGATAAAAGGATTTTATGCTTAACTTCCTCACATAAAATATATACAAATATTCCCCTTATCAAAGACTGACACATCCGACATGTTTATACTAAACATCCTTATATTATCATAAATAACTTACATTTTTAATTTGCAAACACTTTAAAAGTCAATCATATTTCAGTAAAGAACCCCTCTAAGATACTGAAAGTCACATACGAAGATTTCAAACAGATACGGAAATCTCACACGCATAACCCAGCAGTTTTAATAGAAGTCGCTGTACTTATTTTCCTGAATTATTTATTGATGGATTCACCTTCTCCTTCATGAAAAGGGTATGAATGTCGAAGTGTTTTACGTGAACATATGCCTTGTTGGCTAATCTCTGGCCATTACTACTCTCTTGCCTAACTTCCGAGCTGCATAAATTACTTCCGTTTACAACCACGCATATGGGATGGCCTCTGTTGAGTCGGAAACAGCAGCTAGAGACGTATTCGGTAGACTGAATTACGAATCCACCAAATAAGCAGAGGACTATTTTCTTCTTCACAGAGAACACACCGTGGTAAATCTGGTATGGACAGAGTTTTACCTGAACATACCTGAACAAAGGCAGGAAAATTTAATGATATTACTAGTATAAGATGCCTTTCATCCATCGTCACTCAACCCTGAACACTTCTCAGTCATTCGACACACACCCATAGAGAATAACATCCGACATATTCACTCTAGGTAGGATACGGGCAGGGGAAAAACCGTATACCACTACATCCATCGTGTATCATATAAATTTAACACCAATTTATTTCCAACGCTTAGTCCTACAGTCCCTCCTCCTATTGGTTGACTTAGGCAACAGCACCGAACTTATCCCGAATTATAGATTTCACCTCTCATCAGTACAGTAGTAGTTCTGAGGTTTCATTCCAAGGAAAAGCCGAGAATACATCACCAGTTTATAGTCACGGCAGACTACAGGTATTAATAGCACCTCTTTTTCCCAGAATTATAATCACACCAAGATAAGGTTTGTCATCAAGGTAACATACACCCGAGGGGAAAAATTCGATACAGCCAAATATAGAACTCTTTATTATACCCACCATCAAAAAAGATGGGGTGTATATTGTTTTTGTCATTCAATTTATAACACATCGACATATTGAAGAAGAACCCATAAAAGTATATATATTCTGGGTCCTTAAAAGACTCTTATACGATCTGGCCATGTCTGTCGATCTGGCGTCTGTCTGTCCCTCTGTAACTCTGCTGAAAAAATGAAAGACTCCAAAGAAATACCAGTAAAGCAACCAAACTGTACATAAATATGTCGCCGCTTAATTTTGTAAGGATAGGAGGACCAAAATTGACCTATCTCTATATAACGCCCTCCTAAAAAAAATACATTAACGCACATAACTTGTGTTAAACTGCCAGCAAAGCAACAAAATTCAAATAAAAATGTTTTATCGGAACTAAAATGTGGTTTTCAAATGTTATAAGTATCGGTCCACAATTGACCCTACCCTCATATAAGTTAGTTAGTTAGTTAGTAGTTAGTTAGTTAGTTAGTTAGTTAGTTAGTAGTTAGTTAGTTAGTAGTTAGTTAGTTAGTTAGTTAGTTAGTTAGTTAGTTAGTAGTTAGTTAGTTAGTAGTAGTTAGTAGTTAGTTAGTTAGTTAGTTAGTTAGTTAGTTAGTAGTTAGTTAGTTAGTTAGTTAGTAGTTAGTAGTTAGTTAGTTAGTAGTTAGTTAGTTAGTTAGTTAGTTAGTTAGTTAGTTAGTAGTTAGTTAGTTAGTAGTTAGTTAGTTAGTTAGTTAGTTAGTTAGTTAGTTAGTTAGTTAGTTAGTTAGTTAGTTAGTTAGTTAGTTAGTTAGTTAGTTAGTTAGTTAGTTAGTTAGTTAGTTAGTTAGTTAGTTAGTTAGTTAGTTAGTTAGTTAGTTAGTAGTTAGTTAGTTAGTTAGTTAGTTAGTTAGTTAGTTAGTTAGTTAGTTAGTTAGTTAGTTAGTTAGTTAGTTAGTTAGTTAGTTAGTTAGTTAGTTAGTTAGTTAGTAGTTAGTTAGTTAGTTAGTTAGTTAGTTAGTTAGTTAGTTAGTTAGTTAGTTAGTTAGTTAGTTAGTTAGTTAGTTAGTTAGTTAGTTAGTTAGTTAGTTAGTTAGTTAGTTAGTTAGTTAGTAGTTAGTTAGTTAGTTAGTAGTTAGTTAGTTAGTTAGTTAGTTAGTTAGTTAGTTAGTTAGTTAGTTAGTTAGTTAGTTAGTTAGTTAGTTAGTTAGTTAGTTAGTTAGTTAGTTAGTTAGTTAGTTAGTTAGTTAGTTAGTTAGTTAGTTAGTTAGTTAGTTAGTTAGTTAGTTAGTTAGTTAGTTAGTTAGTTAGTTAGTAGTAGTTAGTTAGTTAGTTAGTTAGTTAGTTAGTTAGTTAGTTAGTTAGTTAGTTAGTTAGTTAGTTAGTTAGTTAGTTAGTTAGTTAGTTAGTTAGTTAGTTAGTTAGTTAGTAGTTAGTTAGTTAGTTAGTTAGTTAGTTAGTTAGTTAGTTAGTTAGTTAGTTAGTTAGTTAGTTAGTTAGTTAGTTAGTTAGTTAGTTAGTTGTAGTTAGTTAGTTAGTTAGTTAGTTAGTTAGTTAGTTAGTTAGTTAGTTAGTTAGTTAGTTAGTTAGTTAGTTAGTTAGTTAGTTAGTTAGTTAGTTAGTTAGTTAGTTAGTTAGTTAGTTAGTTAGTTAGTTAGTTAGTTAGTTAGTTAGTTAGTTAGTTAGTTAGTTAGTTAGTTAGTTAGTTAGTTAGTTAGTTAGTTAGTTAGTTAGTTAGTTAGTTAGTTAGTTAGTTAGTTAGTTAGTTAGTTAGTTAGTTAGTTAGTTAGTTAGTTAGTTAGTTAGTTAGTTAGTTAGTTAGTTAGTAGTTAGTTAGTTAGTTAGTTAGTTAGTAGTTAGTAGTTAGTTAGTTAGTTAGTTAGTTAGTTAGTTAGTTAGTTAGTTAGTTAGTTAGTTAGTTAGTTAGTTAGTTAAAATCAAAAATTCGGTATAGCCTCCCCGATCTGCTGGATCACTACTTTCACCATATTCAATTTGTTATTGTATTATTGTTATTTTTTAGTAGAGTGTGAGCAAATATCATATAATCTTTATAGAATTCAATCAAAATAAAAAGCAATTGTATTCGTACATATGTACATAACTAGTATTATAAAAAAGAATGAAATAAAAAAATGTTTAAAAATACAAATAAAAATCATTTTAAGAGGGTCTCTGTTTGGGTAAACGAGTTCACCCTAAAAAAATACAATACTCGTAAAATTTTGTATTAGAGTAGAGATGAACAATCGCATCAGGATAATGTAAAAATATTTTACACCTGACTCGTTTTCTTTAAAAGATTTCATTGTAATATTTGAGTGTTAGTGTTTTCTATATATTTTTGGTTGTATATTCTTTTGGCGGAAATATGCTAAACATACCCAGTAAAAAAAGGCAAAAAGTAGTAGAACGTACTATATGAAAGTGTCGAAAAAGTATGTATGTATCTTTAAGGAATGTTAGCGGAAATAGTTTATTTAACTTTTGGCTGGGTGTATAAGAGTTAGAGTGTGTTTGTGTTTATGTTATAATGAAATCAAATTTGCAAAAGAAATACAAGTGAATATTAAAAGGTACATACATATTTACTCCTATATTTTTATAGTCATCATATGCAAGCTTATAATCTCTCGCAAATACGAAGGCAGGAGAATAATTATGTTAAAAGAAGAATAACAAAATCCAACATTAATTTGGAAATTTAAAAAGATTTTTTTATGTTTTTCTCAAATTCATTTAATGGTTTAAGAAACTTTTCTGTTTGCCTGCATTATACAATTCACAAACATTTATAAACCCCCCTGAAAGTATGCAAACAAAAATCTTTATTTCAGTTATTTACGCTCGCAGTTTTTTTGCTTTTTTTGTTTTGGCAGTGAGTGTCTGTGCATAAAAATTTCATTTTACAAATATCTACGAATCATAAAAACATACATGGTGAAAACATACATGCCAACATCAGCATACACATGCATGAATTCATACAATACATACTATACGTGAATTAACGTTAAAATTCTTTTTATTTATGTATGGATCTCTATGGTACGCAAAAATAACATAACCAACAACAAAATAACAATCTCCAAAAGGTAACAACTACAATAACAAACTACCAAAATGAAAAAATTCTTTAGCTGTTTGTCAAATAAGTAAGAAAAACACTCTCTCTCTCTGATCAAATAAAAAAAGTATTTCTCTTAAAAATATGTAAATTTTTGCTTAACATGAACATACAAAAATTGGAATATGACAGGATATGAAGGTGAAAGTAAGCTGCCAAATATCAAAGTAGGAGGAAGTATACGGACATAGTTGTTAGCAGATAAATCTTTCATGTGTATTTTATGTGAAATTGCATGTTTGTTTTAAATTCTTATATTAGTATTAAGCCATTAAAAACATTAAGTTAATGTAAGGTAATGTTTTAATATGTAAATTAATTTAATTTGATTTGAGTTTTTGTAAACAAAAATATGTAGTTGCACAGAAAAAAGAGTATACTTGTTATAATTATTATACGTTACTCATACGACATGGTAACTACAAATTGTTAGTACAAAAGATAGACATGCGCTTCGATCTTTAGCACTTCTTCTTTAATTTTGTACAACAAGTTCGGATAGATTTTATTCCAGAATCATTGATATCCATTCGCAAAACATACCCGAGCCATTGTAATCGCTGTATTGTACGTTACTCATACGACATGGTAACTACAAATTATTAGTAAAATAGATTTTCGTGCGTTTCGATCTTCAGCACTTATTCTTCAATTTCACACACCTGGATTATTGATATCCATTAGCACAACATACCCGAATCATTGAAACTGTTGTATTTTATATTATGAACTAGAACAGAACTAGAACAGAACTAGAACAGAACTAGACCTGAACTAGAATGAACTAGAACTGACTAGAACTGAACTAGAACTTGAACTAGAACTGAACTAGAACTGAACTAGAACTGAACTAGAACTGAACTAGAACTGAACTAGAACTGAAACTAGAACTGAACTAGAACGAATAGAACTGAACTAGAACTGAACTAGAACTGAACTAGAACTGAACTAGAACTGAACTAGAAGCTGAACTAGAACTGAACTAGAACTGAACTAGAACTGAAACTAGAACTGAACTAGAACTGAACTAGAACTGAACTAGAACTGAACTAGAACTGAACTAGAACTGAACTAGAACTGAACTAGAACTGAACTAGAACTGAACTAGAACTGAACTAGAACTGAATTAGAACTGAACTAGAACTGAACTAGAACTGAACTAGAACTGAACTAGAACTGAACTAGAACTGAACTAGAACTGAACTAGAACTGAACTAGAACTGAACTAGAACTGAACTAGAACTGAACTAGAACTGAACTAGAACTGAACTAGAACTGAACTAGAACTGAACTAGAACTGAACTAGAACTGAACTAGAACTGAACTAGAACTGAACTAGAACTGAACTAGAACTGAACTAGAACTGAACTAGAACTGAACTAGAACTGAACTAGAACTGAACTAGAACTGAACTAGAACTGAACTAGAACTGAACTAGAACTGAACTAGAACTGAACTAGAACTGAACTAGAACTGAACTAGAATGAACTAGAACTGAACTAGAACTGAACTAGAACTGAACTAGAACTGAACTAGAACTGAACTAGAACTGAACTAGAACTGAACTAGAACTGAACTAGAACTGAACTAGAACTGAACTAGAACTGAACTAGAACTGAACTAGAACTGAACTAGAACTGAACTAGAACTGAACTAGAACTGAACTAGAACTGAACTAGAACTGAACTAGAACTGAACTAGAACTGAACTAGAACTGAACTAGAACTGAACTAGAACTGAACTAGAACTGAACTAGAACGAACTAGAAACGAACTAGAACTTGAACTAGAACTGAACTAGAACTGAACTAGAACTGAACTAGAACTGAACTAGAACTGAACTAGAACTGAACTAGAACTGAACTAGAACTGAACTAGAACTGAACTAGAACTGAACTAGAACTGAACTAGAACTGAACTAGAACTGAACTAGAAGAACTAGAACTGAACTAGAACGAACTAGAACTGAACTAGAACTGAACTAAGAACTGAACTAGAACTGAACTAGAACTAATAGAACTGAACTAGAACTGAACTAGAAACTGAACTAGAACTGAACTAGAACTGAACTAGAACTGAACTAGAACTGAACTAGAACTGAACTAGAACTGAACTAGAACTGAACTAGAACTGAACTAGAACTGAACTAGACTGAACTAGAACTGAACTAGAACTGAACTAGAACTGAACTAGAACTGAACTAGAACTGAACTAGAACTGAACTAGAACTGAACTAGAACTGAACTAGAACTGAACTAGAACTGAACTTGAACTGAACTACTAGAACTGAATTAGAACTGAATTAGAAATGAACTAGAACTGAACTGAACTAGAACTGAACTAGAACTAGAACTGAACTATTACTGAACTAGAACTGAACTAGAACTAGAACTAGAACTGAACTGAACTGAACTGAACTGAACTGAACTAGAACAGTAATAGAATGAACATATGAATAAAGATAGGTGATGGGTCCAGCCAGGATAGGACCAAAAAGACTGTTGCTTGATATCCTACATCCCTTACTTCTATATGGGAAGTAAGTTGGTGGATCTTTATTACGTCGCCGTATTCAGTATCTCGGAAGAAATTTTATTTTCGAAACTTGTATTAAAATTATTAATTTTTTTTTAGGAGTTTTCCATGCAAAATTTGAAACAAATTCTCCAATCAAGTTACTGAATAAATACAAGGGTTAGAGTTTTATTTATAATTAAATTTTCTTTAAAATAAATTTTAAAAAACTATTAAACTCAAAACTAGAGTTTTGAATTGTGACAGTCTTATTTGAAATCAGCAGTATATGAGTAAGCACTTATACTCAAATGTACATATGTATTTAAAGGGTCTTGTTGTTCAAAATGCAAAAATATCAGATTTTTACAATTTTTGTGTTTTTACATGTTAGATTTTGATTTTTCTTTAGTTTTCTAAATATTCCGCTTGTTTTATTTTCTCAATTTGGATTGACGTTTTATCCATTGTTTGTAAAGGGATTTTGTTTGCAATGGATTGTTTGTCATTTGTCTATTTTTGTTTAGACGTTTAGAATTTTCTCTCTGGTTTCCTTTTTCCTTTTGTTTTGCTTGTAATGTTGTTTCAATATTTCATTGTAAGTAAACAAGTGCAAAAGTATGAATGAGTATATATTACACACACCAATATAAACAGATTTTTGTAAAAACATTGAGTACTGTTACATACATTCACTTATACACTTACTAATACTTGTACATTTAGTTGTTTGCATGCATAACAGCTTCCTTTTCCGTTTTAAAATTTTTTTCTTCTGTTTCCAGTTCCTCTCCTTATAACAACTTGCATTGTTTGCATGTCTGTTGTCTATCTGCATGTTTTTGTTTATTTCGATTACAAATTTTTCCGCTTGTAAAACAAGCCATGTAAAAAATTCTTTGTTATTCTTTAAAGATTTTTTCTTGTTGTTGTTGTTATTGTTTGCAGTTGCCTAAGTCATGGTGGTAGTAATAGAGAAGATAAAAAAACATCATGTTTCCATGTTCGTAAACTGGTACACATTGATTTACATTCACTTTATTTGACAGCAATTTGATAGCGGTCTCAATGCCGGGCATGCATGAGATGCTGAGATCTAAACAAACATGATAAATCAAAAACAAAAGATGTTAGAGTACGTTTTGTAGAAAAATAAAAAAATCATCCTAATAGTAGGCAAAGCCATTTTTAATTAAAAATTGGTCATCTACATAGATGCTATGGATGATGGAAGATTAATTTTTTTTTTAATTGTTTAACAGGAATTCAAATGTTGGCCAGATTTGTTTTTCTTTAATCGTTTCCTGAACTAGAAGAGAACTAGAACAGAACTAGAACAGAACTAGAACAGAACTAGAACAGAACTAGAACAGAACTAGAACAGAACTAGAACAGAACTAGAACAGAACTAGAACAGAACTAGAACAGAAACTAGAACAGAACTAGAACAGAAACTAGAACAGAACTAGAACAGAACTAGAAACAGAACTAGAACAGAACTAGAACAGAACTAGAACAGAACTAGAACAGAACTAGAACAGAACTAGAACAGAACTAGAACAGAACTAGAACAGAACTAGAACAAACTAGAACAAAACTAGAACAGAACTAGAACAGAACTAGAACAGAACTAGAACAGAACTAGAACAGAACTAGAACAGAACTAGAAGAGAACTAGAACAGAACTAGAACAGAACTAGAACAGAACTAGAACAGAACTAGAACAGAACTAGAACAGAACTAGAACAGAACTAGAACAGAACTAGAACAGAACTAGAACAGAACTAGAACAGAACTAGAACAGAACTAGAACAGAACTAGAACAGAACTAGAACAGAACTAGAACAGAACTAGAACAGAACTAGAACAGAACAGAACTAGAACAGAACTAGAACAGAACTAGAAAGAACTAGAACAGAACTAGAACAGAACTAGAACAGAACTAGAACAGAACTAGAACAGAACTAGAACTAGAACAGAACTAGAACAGAACTAGAACAGAACTAGAACAGAAAAAAAACTAGAACAGAACTAGAACAGAACTAGAACAGAACTAGAACAGAACTAGAACAGAACTAGAACAGAACTAGAACTAGAACAGAACTAGAACTAGAACAGAACTAGAACTAGAACAGAACTAGAACAGAACTAGAACAGAACTAGAACAGAACTAGAACAGAACTAGAACAGAACTAGAACAGAACTAGAACAGAACTAGAACAGAACTAGAACAGAACTAGAACAGAACTAGAACAGAACTAGAACAGAACTAGAACAGAACTAGAACAGAACTAGAACAGAACTAGAACAGAACTAGAACAGAACTAGAACAGAACTAGAACAGAACTAGAACAGAACTAGAACAGAACTAGAAAAGAACTAGAACAGAACTAGAACAGAACTAGAACGGAACTAGAACAGAATTAGAACAGAACTAGAAAAGAACTAGAACGGAACCCGAACAGAACTAGAAGAGAACTAGAAGAGAACTAGAACAGAACTAGAACAGAACTAGAAGAGAACTAGAACAGAACTAGAACAGAACTAGAACAGAACTAGAACAGAACTAGAACAGAACTAGAACAGAACTAGAACAGAACTAGAACAGAACTAGAACAGAACTAGAACAGAACTAGAACAGAACTAGAACAGAACTAGAACAGAACTAGAACAGAACTAGAACAGAACTAGAACAGAACTAGAACAGAACTAGAACAGAACTAGAACAGAACTAGAACAGAACTAGATCAGAACTAGAATAGAACTAGAAACAGAACTAGAACAGAACTAGAACAGAACTAGAACAGAACAGAACTAGAACAGAACTAGAACTAGAACAGAACTAGAACAGAACTAGAACAGAACTAGAACAGAACTAGAACAGAACTAGAACAGAACTAGAACAGAACTAGAACAGAACTAGAACAGAACTAGAACAGAACTAGAACAGAACTAGAACAGAACTAGAACAGAACTAGAACAGAACTAGAACAGAACTAGAACAGAACTAGAACAGAACTAGAACAGAACTAGAACAGAACTAGAACAGAACTAGAACAGAACTAGAACAGAACTAGAACAGAACTAGAACTAGAACAGAACTAGAACAGAACTAGAACAGAACTAGAACAGAACTAGAACAGAACTAGAACAGAACTAGAACAGAACTAGAACAGAACTAGAACAGAACTAGAACAGAACTAGAATAGACAGAACTAGAACAGAACTAGAAACAGAACTAGAACAGAACTAGAACAGAACCTAGAACAGAACTAGAACAGAACTAGAACAGACTAGAAACAGAACTAGAATAGAACTAGAACAAGAACCTAGAACAGAACTAGAACAGAACTAGAACAGAACTAGAACAGAACTAGAACAGAACTAGAACAGAACTAGAACAGAACTAGAACAGACTAGAACAGAACTAGAACAGAACTAGAACAGAACTAGAACAGAACTAGAACAGAACTAGAACTAGAACTAGAAACTAGACAGAGCTAGAACCACAACTAGAACAGAGCTGGTGATTTATAACATTTAATGTTTTAAAACTCTACCTTAGTATTGGTTTAATAATTTTTCCCTAAAGTAAATATTTGCAAAAAGCGAACGAGGAAAAACACCAAGATATAAAATAATTGTTGATTGCTTTCAAAATAAATTATTCAAATTTAAATAAAAACAGAAAACATAATAAAAAGTACTTCAAGCCAACAGTAAAATTCCACCAAAGTTTGTATACATTTGCGGAATCTTGCTTAGTGAAACATCAAAAACGAGAAGAATATTTTATATACATACGTACAACTATTCCACAAAAAGAAAGCAACCGCGTTAAAAATTTTCTTTTAAACTCAAATATTTTTCACACATTTTAGTTTCAATGCATGTTCATTCAAGTATTCACCGAACAAAACACGTAGACATGCTGTAACAGCAGTAGCAATCACCTGCCACACAGATGTAAGAATGTTGCCAACAAATGGTAATAACACCAAAGATAGCAACATGAATAACTCAACAACAAGGATAACAACAACTACCATCAGTGTTTTTGTGATGGTTCTTGTTGTTAGATTTACAGCAAAAGTATGAATAACATACGAAACCTTAAATATTCCCCAATGTGCAACACGTTATGAAATGGCAACCGAATAATGCCACAAAATAGTATAAAAATCTAGAAGAAGAAACAAGCAGCAGCAGCATAGTTCTGTAACAATAACCACTGCACCAGACTGAATGGGTGGGTGGTTTGTGCAACAGAAGCACAGAGCAAATGGTGGCAAAGGTTATAAAAATCTCTTTTCAGCAACGTTTAAATGCAACGATCATAAACACCTGCAAAATGGTGCACAAAGATTGTAAATTGTTGTTGAACGAAAAGAAAAAAAAAACAAGTCCGTAAAATAAAATTAAATTTCGAAAATAAAAAGAATCTGTTGAAGGAAAATGAGTTTGGAAACAAAACAGAAAAATCAACAAAAAATAAATCCCTGTGAATGAATCAATGGAAATAAAGATGTTGCTGATTTTTGTTGTTGCAGTGAAGGAAATCCGTTGTATTGTTATTGCCAACGCCATTTATTGATAGCAGAGTATTAAGCTTAAAATATTGTTGCAAGTTGTTCACCATTATTTTACTGCATCATCGTCATTAAATTACATACATTGTTCTTTTAGAGTTTTATTTTTTTCGCATATTTTTGGCATATTTCATTTAAGCTTCTTTTCACAGCACTCTTGAGAACACACAGAAAATAAGTAAGATTTAAACTTCAAAACCTTGTCATATATCGCTATTAGTTTAAGTACCAGGTGCGTGATATAGGGTCTGTTTTGGCCGACTATCATTTAAAACAAAGAAATAATTTCGGCGAAAGTCTGACAATGACGAAGAAAGTGCTGCAGAGTTTCACTGTCCTCTCTACATGATCTACATTCTTTTGAATCCGCACGTCCAATTTTGTATAGCTGTTCCCATAATTCTGTGTCTAATCTCAGACTTGGTCATATTGAGGACGAGTAACCGTCCTGCTCTCCTTAGGATTACCCCATGGAATCTTTGCGGTTTAACCCAACAGGCCTTATGAGTTTCTCTTACCCAAAATTTTAATTCTGCCCTCGTTGCCTCAAATAGTTTTGCATTTGTCAAATCGACTACACTCGAGCTCGCATTCCCTTTAAAGCTACTATATTCGTTTTTTCGTTGCCGACAACTCCCCGAATGGCCTGGTCCCCATATAATATATAGATTTATAGATTTAACTTTATCAACTTATATCGCCCTAATTGCCTTCTGGCTGTCGGTAAATATATTAAGCCCTGTGGGAACCATATTTATTATAATCCAATTTACGCATTCCGCAATAGATCGGATGGTGGTATATATCTATTTCTGAGTCTTTAATGGAGAACTCCGCTTTGTCCACCAATTTTTAGCTATCCGTTAGTTGGTTAGTTAGTTAGTTAGCTAGTTAGTTAGTTAGTTAGTTAGTTAGTTAGTTAGATAGCTAGTTAGTAGTTAGTTAGTTAGATAGTTAGTAGTTAGTTAGTTAGTTAGTTAGTTAGTTAGTTAGTTAGTTAGTTAGTTAGTAGTTAGTTAGTTAGTTAGTTAGTTAGTAGTTAGTTAGTTAGTTAGTTAGTTAGTTAGTTAGTTAGTTAGTTAGTTAGTTAGTTAGTTAGTTAGTAGTTAGTTAGTTAGTTAGTTAGTTAGTTAGTTAGTTAGTTAGTTAGTTAGTTAGTTAGTTAGTTAGTTAGTTAGTTAGTTAGTTAGTTAGTTAGTTAGTTAGTTAGTTAGTTAGTTAGTTAGTTAGTTAGTTAGTAGTTAGTTAGTTAGTTAGTTAGTTAGTTAGTTAGTTAGTTAGTTAGTTAGTAGTTAGTTAGTTAGTTAGTTTAGTTAGTTAGTAGTTAGTTAGTTAGTTAGTTAGTTAGTTAGTTAGTTAGTTAGTTAGTTAGTTAGTTAGTTAGTTAGTTAGTTAGTTAGTTAGTTAGTTAGTTAGTAGTTAGTTAGTTAGTTAGTAGTTAGTTAGTAGTTAGTTAGTTAGTTAGTTAGTTAGTTAGTTAGTTAGTTAGTTAGTTAGTTAGTTAGTAGTTAGTTAGTTAGTTAGTTAGTTAGTTAGTTAGTTAGTTAGTTAGTTAGTTAGTTAGTTAGTTAGTTAGTTAGTTAGTTAGTTAGTTAGTTAGTTAGTTAGTAGTTAGTTAGTTAGTTAGTTAGTTAGTTAGTTAGTTAGTTAGTTAGTTAGTTAGTTAGTTAGTTAGTTAGTTAGTTAGTTAGTTAGTTAGTTAGTTAGTTAGTTAGTTAGTAGTTAGTTAGTTAGTAGTAGTTAGTTAGTTAGTTAGTTAGTTAGTTAGTTAGTTAGTTAGTTAGGTTAGTTAGTTAGTTAGTTAGTTAGTTAGTTAGTTAGTTAGTTAGTTAGTTAGTTAGTTAGTTAGTTAGTTAGTTAGTTAGTTAGTTAGTTAGTTAGTTAGTTAGTTAGTTAGTTAGTTAGTAGTTAGTTAGTTAGTTAGTTAGTTAGTTAGTTAGTAGTTAGTTAGTTAGTTAGTTAGTAGTTAGTTAGTTAGTTAGTTAGTTAGTTAGTTAGTTAGTTAGTTAGTTAGTTAGTTAGTTAGTAGTTAGTTAGTTAGTTAGTTAGTTAGTTAGTAGTTAGTTAGTTAGTTAGTTAGTTAGTTAGTTAGTTAGTTAGTTAGTTAGTTAGTTAGTTAGTTAGTTAGTTAGTTAGTTAGTTAGTTAGTAGTTAGTTAGTTAGTTAGTTAGTTAGTTAGTTAGTTAGTTAGTTAGTTAGTTAGTTAGTTAGTTAGTTAGTTAGTTAGTTAGTTAGTTAGTTAGTTAGTTAGTTAGTTAGTTAGTTAGTTAGTTAGTTAGTTAGTTAGTTAGTTAGTTAGTTAGTTAGTTAGTTAGTTAGTTAGTTAGTTAGTTAGTTAGTTAGTTAGTTAGTTAGTTAGTTAGTTAGTAGTTAGTTAGTTAGTTAGTTAGTTAGTTAGTTAGTTAGTTAGTTAGTTAGTTAGTTAGTTAGTTAGTTAGTTAGTTAGTTAGTAGTTAGTTAGTTAGTTAGTTAGTTAGTTAGTTAGTTAGTTAGTTAGTTAGTTAGTTAGTTAGTTAGTTAGTTAGTTAGTTAGTTAGTTAGTTAGTTAGTTAGTTAGTTAGTAGTTAGTTAGTTAGTTAGTTAGTTAGTTAGTTAGTTAGTTAGTTAGTAGTTAGTTAGTTAGTTAGTTAGTTAGTTAGTTAGTTAGTAGTTAGTTAGTAGTTAGTTAGTTAGTTAGTTAGTTAGTTAGTTAGTTAGTTAGTTAGTTAGTTAGTAGTTAGTTAGTAGTTAGTTAGTTAGTTAGTTAGTTAGTTAGTTAGTTAGTTAGTTAGTTAGTTAGTTAGTTAGTTAGTTAGTTAGTTAGTTAGTTAGTTAGTTAGTTAGTTAGTTAGTTAGTTAGTTAGTTAGTTAGTTAGTTAGTTAGTTAGTTAGTTAGTTAGTTAGTTAGTTAGTTAGTTAGTAGTTAGTTAGTTAGTTAGTTAGTTAGTAGTTAGTTAGTTAGTAGTTAGTTAGTTAGTTAGTTAGTTAGTTAGTTAGTTAGTTAGTTAGTTAGTTAGTTAGTTAGTTAGTTAGTTAGTTAGTTAGTTAGTTAGTTAGTTAGTTAGTTAGTAGTTAGTTAGTTAGTTAGTTAGTTAGTTAGTTAGTTAGTTAGTTAGTTAGTTAGTTAGTTAGTAGTTAGTTAGTTAGTTAGTTAGTTAGTTAGTTAGTTAGTTAGTTAGTTAGTTAGTTAGTTAGTTCAGTATATTTGTTCTGTTGCAATTTTAATTGCATTTCGTTTCGATGTTGCCCCCCTTACCACGGACTTACATTTATCTTATATTTGTATCCTCCCAAAAGCAACCTCCCTCAAATCCTTATAAATTATAACAGTTAAATAAAGTTATTATTTCATTTAAATATTTTCTCATAAATAGTTTGGTAAGTTCATAAAATAAATCATAAAAATATAAAATAAAACAAAATTAATTTCGAAGCTCCAAACACATTTATCCCAAACATTTTATAAATAAGTTTGAAACAGAACGTTTCGCTTCAAAATAGAACGTGAGTTAAAGCAAATCACGCCAAACAAATAAAACTGTCATAAAATAATTATTAATATTTATAGTTTAATATTATAATAGTTTTTTATTGTTATTATACTATTACGCATGTTCATATAAATATTTAATGAAAATAATATTTGGTAAAACGTGTTTCTGTCTACATAATGATATTGTGTAGTTCATTAGTAATTTAATTCGGCAGCAATTAGAAGTGAATAAATTAATTTTCAAATAGTCAAATATTTATGCTCTGATTATGAAATTGTTTGGGAAGAGTAGAATTACATAAAGTAAACAAAGTGTATAATCATTGTAACTAAAGACTGTAGTTAGTATTTAGTCACGGCTATAGTGTAGTCTAATTTCCATGCTACAGAATGGTATATAGCCTGTGCATCGACTGGTCTGTAGTCCAGATTATAGATGGTTCCATAGTTTAATACTGTGGTCTATACGCCAAAACATAGACTAGTTTATAGGCCAGAACATTGACTGCTCTATGTGACTAACCACAGACTTGTCACAGACTATAGATTAAACTATAGTATTACTTTTACAAAGCATTTTTGAAATTTTGTTAAACGATTAATACTTTTATTATTATTTAACAACAGATGTTGTTCTCCTTAAGCAAAATAAAATAGGAAAAATATGTATATAAAAGGAGACATGATATTAAGTATTTTATAAATGTTTAAATGAAAAGATCTTTGCCTACATAGAAGAAAATCTATACGCACGATTTTAAGAAATATTTATGAGTGAATTTTAATGTGTATGTGTGCATAGTTTAATGTACGTGTTCGTTTTCATACATGCCTGTGGTTGTAGATTATAACATTAATTGAGGTAATTAAAATTATCGTTTATATCATGAGAAATACAAAACCGTGTATGCATAAAGGGAAAAATCGAAATAAACCCACACTCACACATATTCATGTGCCAATAACTTTAAAAATAGTACTAAATACATGAATAGTACGTGAGAAATAAACATAATAAAATTCGATGGTCACACACACATAGCGACTTATAAATTACAATTAAAAGAAAAGTTAAATTCATTCACATAAAATATTTATTATATTTTCTTTTCAGAAATATAAAACGGATTAATTTAAAAAGGAAAAAATTCTTAAATATTTTTATTGCAGTTTAACTTTGTTATTAAGACGTGGAGAGAAAAAGTAGCCGGGAGAGAAAAATCGACAATAGATAATCAATTAAATATTAAGATTTGGGGTTTTGGGAAGGTATACGGACTAACTAACTAACTAACGAAACTAACTAACTAACTAACTACTAACTAACGTAACTCGAACTAACGAACTAACGAAGAACGGAACGAAAGAACGAACGCCAACGAACTAAACTAAACGAAAGAAGAACGAACTAACTAACTAACTAACTAACTAACTAACTACTAACTAACTAACTAACTAACTAACTACTAACTAACTAACTAACTACTAACTAACTACTAACTAACTACTAACTAACTACTAACTAACTAACTAACTAACTAACTAACTACTAACTAACTAACTAACTACTACTAACTAACTACTAACTAACTAACTACTAACTAACTAACTAACTAACTAACTAACTAACTAACTAACTAACTAACTACTACTAACTAACTAACTAACTAACTACTAACTAACTAACTAACTAACTAACTACTAACTAACTAACTAACTAACTAACTAACTAACTAACTAACTAACTAATTAACTAACTAACTAACTAACTAACTAACTAACTAACTACTAACTAACTAACTAACTAACTAACTAACTAACTAACTAACTACTAACTACTAACTAACTACTAACTAACTACTAACTAACTAACTAACTAACTAACTAACTAACTAACTAACACTAACTAACTAACTAACTAACTAACTAACTAAAACTAACTAACTAACTAACTAACTAACTAACTAACTAACTAACTAACTAACTAACTACTAACTAACTAACCTAACTAACTAACTAACTAACTAACTAACCTTATCAATTGCAGGGCGAATCCAACTCGGCTGGAACTTGTAACCCTTTGGATTCAGCCGATAGATCCGGCTCGTCTACTGGGTTTAGAACTAACTGACTTGTATAACCAGAGCAAAGATGAAGAAACTTCCTCGTTATTATTTTAATTCGTTATTTTAATACCCTGATGTCATTGTAAGTAAGTGCTTTCCGTGCCCCGCTTACAATAAGTACTTACGATTAGGCAGTTGAAAAAGTAGTTTTATTTTACGAAACAATTTGATTATATGTAATTCATTATAAAAGCACTTAACAGTAATACAGACGGTGAATTTTTACTGAGTAACTATTTAACAAAGTAAGCTTAGTTAGTTATTTTGTGGGTAGATAAAAATTCCGAAAATTAAAGATCTGTTCACTAACTAAATTGTTAATAATTTTCATAAAAATGTTTGAAATTTTTATTGAAACACAAAAACAATTTGTGATAATTTGTAGAAATCTTTTATTATCGAACAGACATATTAATAAAATTTCCAAATAATATAAAATTTCTTTAAATTCTTTGAAATATTATCGAAAATTTGCAAAAATTTTAAACAATTCAAAATAGTGACACAAAATTTAAAACAATTTACCTTAAAGTATACAAAAGAAATTGAAAATAATGAAAATATTTGTTAAAAATTCAATCTGTCATTCCGGTAAATATCTGAGAAAATAATCAATGTCTTGCTTATATACATAGTTTGATAGAAACATTATTATCAAAGTCAGAATACAATAAAATTCCTATACACTAGCAGCGAAATTAGATATAAATAGTAAAAAAACTAAAACTAAACTAAAAGAGCCATATTCCTGAAGTACAGAAGTTCTGCTAGTGTGAACAGTTGCTAAAAGTTCAATTTGTTTCTTTGCTATTAAAGCCAATCTAAACAAATCATGAAAAAAAAACTTGCATACACACATGTACAAATATTGTCAACAATACAAATGCAAATCAAATACAAACAAATGTACGCTACACATAGAATAGATATTTATCTAGAAGCGAGTGAGAAAGCAAAAAACTGAATCAACCAAAACAAATATAAACTGATGGAAAATATACTATAGAAAACAAACAAATACACAAAAAACCAAGAATATATATGAAAAAATCACAATTCTTATTAAAAAAAACTCAAGCAAATTGGTACAACTTTTACTACCCTTCAAACCAACAACATAGTATAAACAGCACATCTGCAGCACAGTTTAAAGCCAAGTTAATAGAATTGGCAAGAAGTATGTAAATGTCAATACAAACACTTAAATAAGCATACTTATGCCTCTTGTAATCCTTGCAGTAAAAAAAAAAGAACTCAATGTGAGTGTAAGTGTGTGAATGTATGAGTGCGTATGTGTTAGGTTGTTGTGCAAGAAATCCTTCCTAAAAATCAAAATCAAACAGCATGTGCTTACATGCCTTTCTAAACCAGAAGAAGTTTTAGAAAATTTTTGAAATTCTTCTTATTTTCTGATTTAAATTTTGATTTCTTTTTCTATATTTATTTTTATTATAACGAGTATGAGTCTGTTGTATGTATGATATGTTTAACTTACGCACTTTTATTTACATTTTAACATAGACAGACATACATTTGCATATAGGGATGAGTGACAGGATTGTAAATTATTTAGATTATTAAATATGTTATTTTTAAGAAGGAAACTAATAGAATTATTAATAAAATACATGTCAGAGACATAATGATTTAGTTAATAAAAAACACTGTGGCGTATGTTGAATACAAATCACATGATATTAATCATACGCCTATGGGATTTTTTAATGTTTAAGGAAAATACTTGGTTTCCTTTAGTTCAGCTATTAAAAAACTATAAGAATCGCTAGCTTTTAACTAATGAAATATATTTCAACAAAATTTTGCCCAAATAAAGCTAAATTTTCTTAAAAGCTTTTTAAAAGCTTTTTTAAATATTTCTTTAAAATATCGGTTTTACTTTAATTAAAGTGGAATTTTTAAATTTTTGTAGCCAAAATAATAAAAATAAGATTTTTTTTAAAAAAAGCTTTCAGGGAGCTTTTGCTTTTTTTAAATTTTCTATTAACCTTATTAACCTATTCATTTTACATAAATTTAAGCAAAATTTTTCATTTTTTATTGTTTTTTTTTTTTAAATTAAAGTTTTTAAAAAAAAAATCTTAAAACCGTTTAAAATACAAAGCTTTTGCCTGAAAATTATGTGGTTCTGTTTTTAACATTTAAACTTTAAGAAACATTTTGTGAAAGCTTTTGGAAATTGTTGCCTTAATTGAAACCTTCTATATTTCTAAATGCTAAAAAGTCATTTTAAGCTTTTAGTTATTTAAAAAGCTTTGCTGTTAGTACAAGTACAAGCTTTTTAAGATTTTCTATGGTAAAATGCGAGTTACTCAACATATATTTAAAGAAAATTACTTCAAATCTTGAAGATTTTCTAAAAGCTTTTAGGAAATTATTAAAAGCTTGTGAGTGTATTAAGTAAAAAGTAAACTTTTTTATTTGCGGTTTACTTTTATAAATCATTTTATTTTTATTTTTCCATAATTTTCTATGCAAGACATAAAGCTTTTTGAAAGTTTATGCTTCTTAATAAAATATTTTGCAGAAAAAAATTAAAAAAAGCTTTTTATAAAAAATATTTCTTATGGTAGTTTATTAGCATTCTTGCATAATTTTCCTTACAACACTTAAGCTTTTTGAAAGTTCTTGCTTTTTAAAGAGTTATTTAACATATTATTAAAAACTTTTGAGTTTATTAAGTAAAAAATAAGCTTTTTCATGACATTTTATTATTATAAATTATATTAACTAATTAAGACATAAAGCTTTTTGCAAGCATTTGTTTTTTATTAGGTATTTAGCATGTTATTAAAAGCTTTTGAGTTTATTAAGTAAAAAATAAGCTTTTTCATGGACGTTTTTATGGCAGTTTATTTTTATACAACATTTTTCTTTCATAATTTTCTTTACAAGAGTTAAAACTTTTTGAAAACTTTTGCTTTTTTATTAGGTATTTAGCATATTACTAAAAGCTTTTGAGTTCATTAAGTCAAAAATAATGACTTAAAACAAACTTTTTGATGGCAGTTTATTTTAATAAAATATATTATTTGTATTCTTCAATAATTTTCTTTACAAGACTTAAAGCTTTTTGAAATCTTTTGCTTTTTAATAAGGTATTTAGCATATTATTAAAAGCTTTCGAGTTTATTAACTAAAAAATAAGGCTTTTATGGCAGTCTACTTTTTTCATAATTTTATTTATAAGACTTAAAGCTTTTTGAAAGCTTTTGCTTTTTAATGAGATATTTTGCCCAAAAAACTTTGCAAAAAAAGTTTATATTATTTTGTAAAATAATTTTATAATATTTTGTAAAATTACCTCTAAAGCTTTTAAAATATAAAATATTTTGTAAAAGCTTTTATAAATGTTTACTTCAATTTAAACCTATTTTCATGGGTAAATACTTTCAAGCCATTTTATTTAATAACTTTAACATTTTTAGTGTAGAAAAGCTTTAGAAAAATTTTCTCACTAAAGCTTTTTCAGGAATTTTTGCTGCTAAATGATAGTTTTTAAAAAATTTTACGAAAATAGAAATTTGCAATATTTTAAATTTTCGAGAAATCCAGTTTATTATGCATGACTACCTATACGTATGAGTATTATGTAACTAGACAATATCACTCATTCGTACAGTTGTTTCTATGTAAAGGAAACTAAGAATAAAATCAACAAAATTTTTGAATAGAAAACAACTAAACAGTTCATAAGCAGCAAAAGGGTTTTTTATGAACTCTTCAATTAGCCCACATATGCAAATAATCTCACGTGTATGGATTTCCTACAGACAAGCATACATACATCATGAAAATTTTGTAGGTACGTATGCAAAAGAATACCTAATACCTACATATGTATATGCATGTATGTATATATGTAAATATATATAATTGAATGTATGCGTATGAGTAAAGTAAAATACGGAAGGATATACCAAGTGTTATATTTACAAATTACATATTTTTTGTACTTTTCTCTCCCTATTTTATTTTATATTAAGAAAAAAGTTTATTGAGCTGGTTAAAGTTATAGGTAGGATGTATGAATGATAAACACACATTTGTATGTGAGAATTGTTATTTGCTTGTATGGGTAAATATTTGTATGTAAGTGTAAAAATATATAGAAATATACATATAAATTTAAACAAATATATATCTATAGATATATCCTTTATAAGGATATTCCCTCTTATGCTATGTGTATTTATTTAAATTTATAATCTGATTTAATTTGTTTTATCTACATATTTGTATTTAAACATTTGCCATAGGCAGACATAAACATTGCAGATAAAATAGATACAATAACAATTTTTGTAAAAAAAATAAACAATACCATCAATATAAATTATGAAAACAAATATTTTAAATTTGTTTTATAAAACTAAATCATATGAGATTTTGTTGTACAAATTTATATCTTAGGTTCTATAAAGAAGCATTTTTTGGAATAAATAAGCTCTTTGCTATTACTTTTCAGTTCCTGTTACTTTAATTGAAAATAATTCAAGCTTTTTATAAATAGCTTAGGCAGTTTAAAGAAGTTGAAAAATATAAATAATTGTTTTGCCATTTTTAGAATTTCTCAGAAAATTATCAAACGCACACGTGTAGAGAAAGTGTTTTTCAGATCACATCTAATTGTAAGAGGAGTAGTATATAATACATTTTGACTGTTTATTTACTTTTAACAATTATTTGGGTATTACTTGATTATTTGCTCTGTTAATTGAAAAGTTATTAGGAATTTCTATGAAAACAGTCAATACAGAAAGAAATTACAAGTAATTAAGTCACAGAGGTTTTAAACATTTGTGATATTCATGAAAAATTGTATTAGCTTCACTACAGGATATAGAATGTATTATAATAGCTTGCATTCATTTTAGTTTGGAGTTTAGTCTAATGATATGTATTCGAAATTGCCACCTTTGGAACAGGTTCTGTGAAGTAGTTCTTTTATCACCCAAATTAAGAAATAAATGCTAGTACCCTTCATACTCTATAAATTCTTTTAAAACACTGTGAACTAGAACTACACAACAACTACTAAACTGATCTAGAACTGAACTAGAACTGAACTAGAACTGAACTAGAACTGAACTAGAACTGAACTAGAACTGAACTAGAACTGAACTAGAACTGAACTAGAACTGAACTAGAACTGAACTAGAACTGAACTAGAACTGAACTAGAACTGAACTAGAACTGAACTAGAACTGAACTCGAACTGAACTAGAACTGAACTAGAACTGAACTAGAAAACTGAACTAGAACTGAACTAGAACTGAACTAGAACTGAACTAGAAACTGAACTAGAACTGAACTAGAACTGAACTAGAACTGAACTAGAACTGAACTAGAACTGAACTAGAACTGAACTAGAACTGAACTAGAACTGAACTAGAACTGAACTAGAACTGAACTAGAACTGAACTGAACTGAAAAACTGAACTAGAAAACTGAACTAGAAACTGAACTAGAAAAAAACTGAACTAGAACTGAGAACTGACTAGAACTGAACTAGAACTGAACTAGAACTGAACTAGAACTAGAACTGAACTAGAACTGAACTAGAACTGAACTAGAACTGAACTAGAAACTGAAACTAGAACTGAACTAGAACTGAACTAGAACTGAACTAGAACATGAACTAGAACTGAACTAGAACTGAACTAGAATGAACTAGAACTGAACTAGAACTGAACTAGAACTGAACTAGAACTGAACTAGAACTGAACTAGAACTGAACTAGAACTGAACTAGAACTGAACTAGAACTGAACTAGAACTGAACTAGAACTGAACTAGAACTGAACTAGAACTGAACTAGAACTGAACTAGAACTGAACTAGAACTGAACTAGAACTGAACTAGAACTGAACTCGAACTGAACTAGAACGAACTAGAACTGAACTGAATGAACTAGAACTGAACTAGAATGAACTAGAACTGAACTAGAACTGAACTAGAACTGAACTAGAACTGAACTAGAACTGAACTAGAACTTGAACTAGAAACTGAACTAGAACTGAACTAGAACTGAACTAGAACTGAACTAGAACTGAACTAGGAACTGAACTAGAACTGAACTAGAACTGAACTAGAACTGAACTAGAACTGAACTAGAACTGAACTAGAACTGAACTAGAACTGAACTAGAACTGAACTAGAACTGAACTAGAACTGAACTAGAACTGAACTAGAACTGAACTAGAACTGAACTAGAACTGAACTAGAACTAGAACTGAACTAGAACTGAACTAGAACTGAACTAGAACTGAACTAGAACTGAACTAGAACTGAACTAGAACTGAACTAGAACTGAACTAGAACTGAACTAGAACTGAACTAGAACTGAACTAGAACTGAACTAGAACTGAACTAGAACTGAACTAGAACTGAACTAGAACTGAACTAGAACTGAACTAGAACTGAACTAGAACTGAACTAGAACTGAACTAGAACTGAACTAGAACTGAACTAGAACTGAACTAGAACTGAACTAGTATGGGCTACTTAAATAACATTTACTGCATTAATGTGTCTGCCAAGATCGCAGACAGGCGAAAGTCTCTTTGAGCTACATATCTCAAGAATACTTTACTAACACGTCAACTTACATTTATTAGAACTGTGGGTTGGATCTTTTTGCTGATATAACACATAAAAATATTGGTACTTGTCTGTCGGTCTGTCTATCTGACTGTTTATCTGTTTTTCCGTCTATATGTCTGTAAACCTGTCTGTCTATCTGTCTGTTCGTCTGTCTGCCTATCGATCTTTAAGCGTTTTAATCAAACAACAGGTCGCAATTTATTAGATAATTGATCAACAATTTACGTCAGAACCTTGATGTTCATGTTTATTAAAGATGTTCATATACTACAATTCAGCTTTATTCAGGATCGATTAAATTTATGACAAATATAAGGTTTTTTTATATTCAGCTACATACGTATTTATATAACACTCTTACTTGTTAAATTCGTAAAATTTTTACATTCAAATGATAATTTCTTGTTAACGATGAAATAATTTTCTATAATTTGTTAACTATCAACATTGAAGGCAACATTGAGGTTGTTGTACATCCAATTTCTATACATTCAAATACAGCGAAATAACCTTAACAACAATACCCAAAAAAAATAAATGGAATTAAATATAAAAAAAAGAAAATCTACGTGTTCAATAACAGCTTCCGAAAATAAACGAAATAAACGTAAAAGAAGTAAAAAAAAAAAAAATTGTCATTGAAATTATTGTCGGGCATATAAAATTTTATTGAAATGAGGCGTGAGGATTTGTTCAAATTCTAACGTCTACTAGCATTAATGTTTGTATAAATAAACATGTATTGTAAATGACTATGAGTTTGTTGTTGTTATCTACAAATTCCAATGATAACTAAGTTTGTAAAAAAAGAAAATTATTGAAAATACGGAAATGACATACACAAAAGATGTTGACGAGGAGGTTTCCTTAACGAGTGTTATTGTTATGTAGTTGAATTTGCATTTTTAGGAATTTGTTCATCTCGTTTTTTTTTCCCCCTTTTTTTATCGCTAACAAATTTAAGAGGCTTAAACCTGATATTTTATCATTTTTGATTATTGCGTGTGTTTGGGATTTATACTTTCAATGTTCTATTGAAGCCTGGGAAATTGCCAAAAGATTATATTATTGTAAGTTGCTAGAAGGTATATAACGGAAATCAAATGATTATAAAAAGTCAATATAATAAGGATTTACTTTCTTTTTAGAAATATGTAAATACCAGTACTTAATTTTTCTTGTGAAAGTGAAAATTTGAATACATTTTAATTGGTTTAAAATAAGTTAATAAATAAAAAATGGAAATTTCTTTTTTTATAGCCTCCTTCACCTTTAAGGGTTATATATTTTGAAAATTTCTTAGTCCATATTAAATTTTGAATAGATTTTATATTCTTGGGCAATTTTCACCATAACTATTGTAAATAATTTTATTAAATTTTTCATTCATTTGTATCTCCATAAAAAGTTGATCTTTATTAAAATTTGGCTTCAATTGTCTTTTTTTCCATTTTACTTGATAATTGAAATGTGCGTGTAATTGAAACATAAAAAGGTGTGACATTTAGATAATAAATTGTAGTTTTTTAATTGTTTTACGACTTCATTTTGGCAAATATGCAAAAGACATGCAATCTTAAAAAAATAGTTAAATTTTAACAAAAGGTATTTATAACCTACACCACTATAGTGGGGCGTTTGTGCTACTATTTATAAGAATCGAACAAGCAATGTCCGTCCGCCATGTAAACCTTTTGCGCACGCTACAGGTCACAACTTCCAAGATAATTTGGTACACACTTTTCTCTTTACAGAGGGCGAAACCCATGATTGAATCCGGTTCATTATTAAAACCGGTTCATGCTCATGAACTCATAATTAACCGACAAAACTTGGTTTTGTATAAGTCAAAATATTACTGCCGATTTTCATAATTATTCCGCCACATTTGATTCTAGTCCCCACACAAAGTGGGTGGGTTAGGCAAAGTTGTAGCTTTTGGCATAAAAAACAAAAATTTGGAACATACACAACAAAACACAAAAATAAACTTCATCTTCAAGATAAAAATCCCAAAATATTTAACAAAATATAATTTTTTCTTTCTAGTGCTTCTCTAAACTAGGCGTATACTTAATATTTGTAATATCAATAAATAATTATCACACATACGTGCAGGTGTCGTTATATACCTAATATTTCACTTTAAATTAAAAAAATATAATGAAATTTGTTTGATTTTATATGTTCACAATGACAAGAGCTACATCTTTGCCTCAGATAAGTAGTCTATCAAAATTTTAAACGCCTTGCAAAATATGAGCCTAAGAAAATTATCAGTTTTATGCAAATATGAAAAACATATGTATACATATGTCCATAAAACGTGCTTGACTTTAGGTAAAACTAGAAGGCAATGGTAATTTCTTCTTTTTTGTCTTTTATCACATAGTGGTGTCCGTATATGGTTATAATTCAATGACTTCAAAAATAACACACAGTGTAATTTTATGTAAAAGTAAACGAACACCGATTACATTTTATGCAGAAATTTGTCTATATGCACGTAAGCTATGAAATTTTCATGAATCGAAACAAATAGTAGTCGGAATTCCCAACCAATTCTTTCTAAATAGTCCAAATGTGGTAGAGAGTTGTCATGATGTAATGTTATGATTTCAAGTATGACCACGTATTCGGGCGTTTTCGGCAAAGCTAGCTAGATTATACTGTAGACTAGAGTCTAGTCTATAGTCTAGTCTATAGTCTAGTCTATAGTCTTGTCTATAGCCTAGTCTATAGTATAGTCTATAGTCTAGTCTATAGTCAGTCTATAGTCTAGTCTATAGTCTAGTCTATAGTCTAGTCTATAGTCTAGTCTAGTCTAGTCTATAGTCTAGTCTATAGTCTAGTCTATAGTCTAGTCTATAGTCTAGTCTATAGTCTAGTCTATAGTCTAGTCTTATAGTCTAGTCTATTAGTCTAGTCTATAGTATAGTCTATAGTATAGTCTCTAGTCTAGTCTATAGTCTAGTCTATAGTCTAGTCTATAGTAGTCTAGTCTAGTCTATAGTCTAGTCTATAGTCAGCTCATAGTCTAGTCTATAGTCTAGTCTATAGTCTAGTCTATAGTCTAGTCTATAGTCTAGTCTATAGTCCTAGTCTATAGTCTAGTCTATAGTCAGTCTATAGTCTAGTCTATAGTCTAGTCTATAGTCTCGTCTATAGTCTAGTCTATAGTCTAGTCTATAGTCTAGTCTATAGTCTAGTCTATAGTCTAGTCTATAGTCTAGTCTATAGTCTATCTATAGTCTAGTCTATAGTCTAGTATAGTCTATAGTCTAGTCTAGTCTATAGTCTAGTCTATAGTCTAGTCTATAGTCTAGTCTATAGTCTAGTCTATAGTCTAGTCTATAGTCTAGTCTATAGTCTAGTCTATAGTCTAGTCTATAGTCTAGTCTATAGTCTAGTCTATAGTCTAGTCTATAGTCTAGTCTATCGTCTAGTCTATAGTCTAGTCTATAGTCTAGTCTATAGTCTAGTCTATAGTCTAGTCTATAGTCTAGTCTATAGTCTAGTCTATAGTCTAGTCAATAGTCTAGTCAATAGTCTAGTCTATAGTCTAGTCTATAGTCTAGTCTATAGTCTAGTCTATAGTCTAGTCTATAGTCTAGTCTATAGTCTAGTCTAGTCTATAGTCTAGTCTAGTCTATAGTCTAGTCTAGTCTAGTCTAATCTATAGTCTAGTCTATAGTCTAGTCCTGTCTAGTCTATAGTCTAGTCTATAGTCTAGTCTATAGTCTAGTCTATAGTCTAGTCTATAGTCTAGTCTATAGTCTAGTCTATAGTCTAGTCTATAGTCTAGTCTATAGTCTAGTCTATAGTCTAGTCTATAGTCTAGTCTATAGTCTAGTCTATAGTCTAGTCTATAGTCCTAGTCTATAGTCTAGTCTATAGCTAGTCTATAGTCTAGTTCTATAGTCTAGTCTATAGTCTAGTCTATAGTCTAGTCTATAGTCTAGTCTATAGTTAGTCTATAGTCTGTCTATAGTCTAGTCTATAGTCTAGTCTATAGTCTAGTCTATAGTCTAGTCTATAGTCCTAGTCTATAGTCTAGTCAATAGTCTAGTCTATAGTCTAGTCTATAGTCTAGTCCTATAGTCTAGTCTAGTCTAGTCTATAGTCTATCTAGTCTAGTCTAGTCTAGTCTAGTCTAGTCTAGTCTAGTCTAGTCTAGTCTAGTCTGTCTATAGTCTAGTCTATAGTCTAGTCTATAGTCTAGTCTATAGTCTAGTCTATAGTCTAGTCTATAGTCTAGTCTATAGTCTAGTCTATAGTCTAGTCTATAGTCTAGTCTATAGTCTAGTCTATAGTCTAGTCTATAGTCTAGTCTATAGTCTAGTCTATAGTCTAGTCTATAGTCTAGTCTATAGTCTAGTCTATAGTCTAGTCTATAGTCTAGTCTATAGTCTAGTCTATAGTCTAGTCTATAGTCTAGTCTATAGTCTAGTCTATAGTCTAGTCTATAGTCTAGTCTATAGTCTAGTCTATAGTCTAGTCTATAGTCTAGTCTATAGTCTAGTCTATAGTCTATATAGTCTAGTCTAGTCTAGTCTAGTCTAGTCTAGTCTAGTCTAGTCTAGTCTAGTCTAGTCTAGTCTAGTCTAGTCTAGTCTAGTCTAGTCTAGTCTAGTCTAGTCTAGTCTAGTCTAGTCTAGTCTAGTCTAGTTAGTCTAGTCTAGTCTAGTCTAGTCGAGTCTAGTCTAGTCTAGTCTAGTCTAGTCTAGTCTAGTCTAGTCTAGTCTAGTCTAGTCTAGTCTAGTCTGTCTAGTCTAGTCTAGTCTAGTCTAGTCTAGTCTAGTCTAGTCTAGTCTAGTCTAGTCTAGTCTAGTCTAGTCTAGTCTAGTCTAGTCTAGTCTAGTCTAGTCTAGTCTAGTCTGTAGTCTAGTCTAGTCTAGTCTAGTCTAGTCTAGTTAGCTAGTAGTAGTCTAGTAGTCTAGTTCTAGTCTAGTCTAGTCTAGTCTAGTCTAGTCTAGTTATGTCTAGTCTAGTCTAGTCTAGTCTAGTCTAGTTAGTCTAGTCTAGTTAGTTAGTAGTTAGTAGTTAGTTAGTTAGTTAGTTAGGTAGTTAGTTAGTTAGTTAGTTAGTTAGTTAGTTAGTTAGTTAGTTAGTAGTTAGTTAGTAGTAGTTAGTTAGTTAGTTAGTTAGTTAGTTAGTTAGTTAGTTAGTTAGTTAGTTAGTTAGGTTAGTTAGTTAGTTAGTTAGTAGTTAGTTAGTAGTAGTTAGTTAGTTAGTTAGTAGTTAGTTAGTTAGTTAGTTAGTTAGTAGTTAGTTAGTTAGTTAGTAGTTAGTTAGTTAGTTAGTTCGTTAGTTAGTTAGTTAGTTAGTTAGCTAGTAGTTAGGTTAGTTAGTTAGTTAGTAGTTAGTATTAGTTAGTTAGTTAGTTAGTAGTTAGTTAGTTAGTTAGTTAGTTAGTTAGTTAGTTAGTTAGTTAGTTAGTTAGTTAGTTAGTTAGTTAGTTAGTAGTTAGTTAGTTAGTTAGTTAGTTAGTTAGTTAGTTAGTTAGTTAGTTAGTTAGTTAGTTAGTTAGTTAGTTAGTAGTTAGTTAGTTAGTTAGTTAGTTAGTTAGTTAGTTAGTTAGTAGTTAGTTAGTTAGTTAGTTAGTAGTTAGTTAGTTAGTAGTTAGTTAGTTAGTTAGTTAGTTAGTTAGTTAGTTAGTTGTTAGTTAGTTAGTTAGTTAGTTAGTTAGTTAGTTAGTTAGTTAGTTAGTTAGTTCGTTAGTTAGTTAGTTAGTTAGTTTAGTCTAGTTAGTTAGTTAGTTAGTTAGTAGTTAGTTATTTAGTTAGTTAGTTAGTTAGTAGTTAGTTAGTTAGTTAGTTAGTTAGTTAGTTAGTTAGTTAGTTAGTTAGGTAGTAGTTAGTAGTTAGTTAGTTTAGTTGAGATATTTTCATACAATTGGAAGATAACTGTGATATATGAATATTTGCGGCAAAGACATCCTTCAACCAATCGGCCTAATTCCAATCATCCTTGACTAAAAAAATATCCTTCTAAAACGATTTCATCATTATGAGCCGTGTTGTTGTATAAATCTGAATAAATATAGTTCTTCAATAGCTTTCCAAGAACTTCTATATTCTCATATTAAGATAATCTCAATTTCATCATTACCATTGATTTTTTCCTAGAAACAATAGATGTTTGTTGCAAGTCTTATATAACTATTAAATATGTAAGTATTTTCAAATGACATACTTGTCTACTAAACTTGTTAAGGAAATTTGCTTTATAAAGATCTCCAGAGAATATTAACAGTTTAGTCCTGTTCTATTCTACATTTAAGTATTTTATTATAGAAATCCTGTCAACTACTCATACTATACACAACTTATGATTGGAATATACTTATCCTAAAATTCTATCTTGATGAAAGAGTATAAAAACAATAAAAATATATAGGTACTAAAACGATTTGCAATAACAATAACATTTCATAGAATACTACCCCCCTCCCCCCCTAAAGACTCATACATCTATCTAAATATAGATGTATTATCTGGCTATTGTATTATATGAAGTATGGATGTGTGTGTGTGAGAGAGTATAAAAAAGTAATTCAAAATGTTATTCCTTTTTTTGTACACATTTTGTTGTCGTTACAGATAAAACACTGATTACAGTTTCAAGGGGAATGTCATTTTTCATTTTATGCTTTTTCGTTCCAAAGAAGAAAAAAAGGAATGAATTCTTTGAAGAGCAAGTTGTAGCAACAACAATAATACGTTTATGTGTTTTACAACAACTGTTCAATAAAGTTTACCGCTATAAACTTATTTTTTTTTTTCTTTTTTGGCAAGAGAGTGAGTTGTTAAGCAGTGATGGGCAAAATACTAATCTTAATCATGTTACAAATAGAATTCCTATTCTTCTAAAATGTATTTGTTCTCAAAATTTATAATGTTTATAAGTTTTCTTACCCACTGTGCGTACGTGAAATGTCTGTTACATTTCTGTTATTGCAATAAGCAATGAAGGACAAATGTAAATAGATAGTGTGAAACGCAGAAATCGTATAAATCACATAAAAAAATCGTAACGTTTACACGTATTACTTGTATGACAGTTTCGATTTTTTATATATATAATTTTGCATATAAATATTTGGTGTTCCCTTTCAATCTGTTTGGTAACCACCTGAAAGGTTTGGGTTTTAAAGGACATTTATTTTCTTGTTTTCAGCTTATTTAGCACAAAACGAAATTTTTAGCCCCAAAACATGTGATGCATACAACCATATTCTTGGTGTTTTTTTTTACAATTTTTTTGTTATTTCTTATTATTTACTACCAATGGTTTTGTAAAACATATACGAACACAAGGTCGTTAAAACGTACCATTTGCCCATATGTTGTGTTTAATGTTTGGGGAATATTTAATGTCCAAAAAAACAAACATAACACGAACACACACAAACTCCTACAAAACTGCAAAGAGACAGTTGAACAGTTGAAACAGTGAATGTTGGAAACAATTGACATAGCTGAGCAAACAATTGACGCTTCTTCGGCATAATGAAGGTTTTATAAGGACTCGTAGGACTCGTTTGATAACTTAAACACAAAAGCCAGAGTTAGACCCATTTAAACTTTTAAAAGTCTTTTTGCCCCTTTTCAATCCCCTACAAATATCTTTCACTGTTCCTAATTTCAAAACTCTTCGCCAATGTCCTTTATATTTCCCAAAACAATGTGCAGTAGACTTCCAAGTATAAATCGATGTATCTGTGAGTAGTGTGTAAATAAGTACCTGGCATTAGGTTACACATTTAGAAGAGAACGTAAGAGATCTATGACAATTTAAAGGCTTAGCAACAAAAAAAAACATAATGGACTATAAAAAGAAAACAAAACATTTTTCGTAGCAATAGTAAAGTTATCGCAATGAATACGAATATGTAGACACATACTCGTCCTTGTTATAGCTATAAAGAGACAGAGAGCTAGAGTGCATTAAAGTACCAAATCGTACATAGTTTACAATAGACAATCAATGGGACATTGATTGTTAAGGTAATTGTATTACCAATTATCAGGAGGATTTAACACACATTTAACAAAGGATTATTAAGGGAATATGTGTTTGGGAAAATCTGCAGAAGAAATGTTACTATCTGGAGATGGTGTTTATTTAGCAATAACAATTTGGATGTTGGCATTACACACTGTTTTTAAGAGTGAAAGAAAGAGATAATTTAAAGACAAACTATTTAAAACGACAACATTTTAAGCAAAATTGTATAATATGTTTTAAAATTAAAATAAACCTTCGTTTAATTAGGTTTCCATAATCAATTACCTTCAGTATTGAGTTTCCTGTTTAATTGAAACGTTTTGAAATAAAAGGCCTTGCACTTGTACTTGTTTTGCAATGTCATGTGACTCTATTTACGAGGTAATGTATAAGTTGTGGCAGCATTACTGAAAAATTTCCTTGAACGTCATTTGCCATTTTTCCATGGCTCTTTGTTTTTGCTTTTAATGTTAAAGGTTGGCGTGATTTAGCTGTAGCCATTAGCCATGAATATTTGCCAACTCTAATATTAACAGTGGTATCTCGATTAACTTAACTAATGCCAGGATACTAACTAACTAACTAACTAACTAACTAACTAACTAACTAACTAACTAACTAACTAACTACTAACTACTAACTAACTAATAACTAACTAACTACTACTACTAACTAACTAACTAACTAACTACTACTAACTACTAACTAACTAACTAACTAACTAACTAACTAACTAACTAACTAACTAACTAACTAACTAACTACTAACTAACTAACTAACTAACTAACTAACTAACTACTAACTAACTACTACTAACTAACTAACTACTAACTAACTAACTAACTAACTAACTACTAACTAACTAACTACTAACTAACTAACTAACTACTACTACTAACTAACTAACTACTAACTAACTAACTAACTAACTAACTAACTAACTAACTAACTAACTAACTAACTAACTAACTAACTAACTAACTAACTAACTACTAACTAACTACTAACTAACTAACTAACTAACTAACTAACTAACTAACTAACTAACTAACTAACTAACTAACTAACTAACTACTAACTAACTAACTAACTAACTAACTAACTAACTAACTAACTAACTAACTAACTACTAACTAACTAACTAACTAATAACTAACTAACTAACTAACTAACTAACTAACTAACTAACTAACTAACTAACTAACTAACTAACTAACTAACTAACTAACTAACTAACTAACTAACTAACTAACTAACTAACTAACTAACTAACTAACTACTAACTAACTACTAACTAACTAACTAACTACTAACTACTAACTAACTAACTAACTAACTAACTAACTAACTACTAACTAACTAACTAACTAACTAACTAACTAACTAACTAACTAACTAACTAACTAACTAACTAACTAACTACTAACTAACTAACTAACTAACTACTAACTAACTAACTAACTACTAACTAACTAACTAACTAACTAACTAACTAACTAACTAACTAACTACTAACTAACTAACTAACTACTAACTAACTAACTAACTAACTAACTAACTAACTAACTAACTACTAACTAACTAACTAACTAACTAACTAACTAACTAACTAACTAACTACTAACTAACTAACTAACTAACTAACTAACTAACTAACTAACTAACTAACTAACTAACTAACTAACTACTAACTAACTAACTAACTAACTAACTAACTAACTAACTAACTAACTAACTAACTAACTAACTAACTAACTAACTAACTAACTAACTAACTAACTAACTAACTAACTAACTAACTAACTAACTAACTAACTAACTAACTAACTAACTAACTAACTACTAACTAACTAACTAACTAACTAACTAACTAACTAACTAACTAACTAACTAACTAACTAACTAACTAACTAACTAACTAACTAACTAACTAACTACTAACTAACTAACTAACTAACTACTAACTAACTAACTAACTAACCTAACTAACTACTAACTACTAACTAACTAACTAACTAACTAACTAACTAACTAACTAACTAACTACTAACTAACTAACTAACTAACAACTAACTAACTAACTAACTAACTAACTAACTAACTACAACTAACTAACTAACTAACTAACTAACTAACTAACTAACTAACTAACTAACTAACTAACTAACTAACTAACTAACTAACTAACTAACTAACTAACTAAACTAACTAACTAACTAACTAACTAACTAACTACTAACTAACTAACTAACTAACTAACTAACTAACTAACTAACTAACTAACTACTAACTAACTAACTAACTACTAACTAACTAACTAACTAACTAACTAACTAACTAACTAACTAACTAACTAACTAACTAACTAACTAACTACTAACTAACTAACTAACTACTACTAACTAACTAACTAACTAACTAACTAACTAACTAACTAACTAACTAACTAACTAACTAACTAACTAACTAACTAACTAACTAACTAACTAACTAACTAACTAACTAACTAACTAACTAACTAACTAACTAACTAACTAAGACTATAGACTAGACTATAGTCTAGACTTATAAGTTAGAAAAAGTACCGAATTTTTTGTGGTATTTTTAGACCCACCATCAAAAAAGATGGGGGGTATATTGATTTTGTCTTTCCGTGTGTAACACATCGAAATATTGTTCACAGACCCCATAAAGTATATATATTCTGGGACCTCGTAAAATTCTAATGTCCCTCTGTCTGTTGTTTGCACGATAGCGTCCACAAAAAAAGAGATATTGAAATGAAATTTTCCCAAAATAATTTTTATTAATTAGAAATGTTTGGTGTTGAAAATGGTCGAAATCGGTTAACGATTTCACATAGCCGCCATACACATTTACCCCCCGGAATATTGTGTAAAATGCTTCAAACATTCACAAATTCGCTGTTTATGAAGCAAATGGCATAGGTCAGTTTTTTGACTTCCGAAATAAAATTCTGAATTATGGCGGGCATTGGACCACAATTGACCCTACCCCCCATATAAGGTCCCCTTTTGAAAACGACTATAGTGCTGATTACTGGCTTAAAAATACGAATATAGCGATGAAATTTGACACACATAGGTTTCATGCAAGCCAATATCTCTCCAATAAACTTTATGTGGATCGGTATATAATTAACCCTACCCCCCATATAAGGTCCCCTTCAGAAAATTACTTTAACGCTCATTATTGGCGTAAAAATAAGATTATAGAGATGAAATTTGACATAATTAAGTTTTATATGAGTGAAAATCTCTCCACCAAATTTTATGTGGATAGGTCCTTAATTGACCCTACCCCCCATATAAGGCCCCCTCCATAATATTTACTTTAACGCTCATTACTGGCTTAAAAATACGAGTATAGCTATGAAATTTCACTTAAAGATACGAGCATAGCGGCGAAATTTCACAGAAGTAAGTTTTATATAGCCAAAATCTCTACCAAATTTTATGAGGATAGGTCCATAATTGGCCCTACCCGCCCATATAAGGTCCCCGTTTATTATTGGCGTAAAAATACAAGTACAGCAAGGAAATTTGACATAAGTAAGTATCTTAGGAGCCAAAACCTTTCCAGCAAATTTTATGTGGATCGGCCCATAATTGACCCTATTCCCTATATAAGGTCCCTTCCATAAAATTACTTTAACGCTCATTACTGGCTTAAAAATAAGAGTATAAAGATGAAATTTCACAGGAGTAAGTAAGTTGATCGGTCCATAATTTATCCTACCCGCTCATAAAAGTTCCCCTTCTGAAAGTGTCTTTAACACTCATTATTGGCGTAAAAATACGAGTATAGAGAAGAAATTTGACATAAATAAGTATCTTAGGAGCCAAAATCTTTCCACCAAATTTTATGTGAATCGGGCCTTAAATGACCCTATCCCCCATATAAGGTCCCCAACAGAAAATTACTTTAACGCTCATTATTGGCTTAAAAAACGAGTAAATCGATGAAATTCGATATAGTTTTGTATGAACTAACATCTCTCTACAAAATTTTATGGGGATCGGTACATAATTGACCCTACCCTTCATTTAAGTTCTCCAACAGAAAATCACGCTCATTACTGGCTTAAAAGTGCTAGTATATCGATGAAATTCGACACTGATAAGTTCTATAGGAACCGAAATCTCTCTGTCAATTTGTATACGGATCAGTCCATTATAACCCCACCCCATATAAATTCCCCCTCAGAAAATTACTACATCGAGAAAATACGAATACTGCAATGCAAAATCTCTCTACCATATTTTATAAGAATCGGTCCATAATTAACCCTAACCCCATATAATGTCCCTTTAAGAAAATTACTTTAATGCTTATTATTGGCTTAAAAATACAAATACATAGATCTATGAAGTTTGAAATAAATAAGGAACTGAAATCTTCATACCGACTTTTATGAGAATTGGTCGATATATGTATATATAACCCTACTTCCTATATAAATTAATATATTTAATTCGAAAGAGCACTGTCAATAGTTAAACCCCATTAATGGACCTCTTTCAAATAGTACACTGATGTTCTCATTAATATCGATATATAATAATAAAATATTCAAAATATCAAAGTTTATTTATATGGCATTGATTTGATGGTGGGTATATAAGATTCGGCATAGCCGAATTTATATTTTTACTTGTTCGATATCAAAAAGTACTAAAAAATACTAAACTGTACTGTATTTTCCATGCCTGATATAGATTTCCAATGTATCCAGTATACATGGATGACAAGTCCGAACTAACTATTATTTAAACAAAATTTCTTTAAATAATTAGTAACACAAAAGTTTCCACTAACTTTTTTCTCCACCCTACAACTTCTGATTCTACTGTTTGCTTTTCTTATAATTGATTTTCTGCTTTTGCTTATGTACGTCTAAAGGTATTCTCTTCCTTTTTTGAAAACCGTAAACAGCAACTGCATCAAAATGCAAACAAATTTTCCAAATTCAAATTAGTTTTAAACCAACAGCTGAAAGCATTATAACGATGAATTTTCTCATAATTTTATTCATTTTGGCAGTGATACAAAATATAAAAAGTGAAATTGCTTCCGAGACTCCAACACCAGCTACAAATGGTGAAGTGATTGTTAAAAAGAAAATAACTTTGAAAAAGGAAGAATTACAGCCAGCAGCAGCAGCTGTTGTTGCTAGCACTACTACTACTAATACTACAAAGGAGAAGTTGTCTACTACTGCTGTAACTACTCCTTCTCCTTTAACGGTTAAGATAAAAGTATGAAATTGTTTTGTTGTATTGAATTTGTAATGATTTAATTAATAATTCATTTTTTGTGTTGTTGTTTTGCAGGTTTATGATGATAGTGGAGTGAAGAAAAATATTAGTGATTTAAATAAAAGGTAATAAATTTAAGTTGCAAGAATAAGACATATAGATCATTGAATGAACAGATAAATATGGAGACAGACGGACAGACAACACTAGTGTTTTAAAATTTTATATTTATACATTTTAAATAGCTAGAGATATATTTAAACAGTGTCTATTTTTAAATAATATATTAAGATTATATTGATTGCTTATTTATTTTATTTTTTTTGGCACATTGTCTAAGCGTTAGTGATTAGACAGAAAACAATTGGGTTTTGTATGATAAATTTCTGTAAAGAAAATAAAAAATAATTAAGTTTTTCAAAGATATATTCCTTGACTTCGTATTAGTTATATTTGTTTTCAAAGTTACCTTCATTCAATATGTATTATGCTCTCCTTACAAATAAAACATTATCCTTGAATTTTAAAAAGGCCTTGCACTTGTACCTGTTATACAAAGTCATGTACTTTCTCAAAAGTTTTCCTCAATGTCATATGTCAAGTTTTCTAGTTCATTTTTACATTTGAAGAAAAACTTTCAAACGACTGCACATAAACAGTAGAACTTCAATAAACAAAACAACATAACTAAAACAGACTTAAAAAATCTTTGAAAATCTCTAATTAGTTTAACATGAATTGTTATCAAAAAGCAATTAAAATAATCTCAAAATCTATTATTAAAACATATTTAATATCACCACCAATACACTCGCCATTCCACTGTACAATTTTCTTATAATTGATTTTCTCTTTTTTATTCGTTACTCATTCATTCTTTCACATAAAAAGTAAACAACTGCATCGATGTAATGCAAATAAATTTTCTAAATTGCAATTAGTTTGAAAACATCTGTGAAAAGCGCTATTACGATGAATTTTCTTATAATTTTATTTATTTTGGCTACAGCGCGAAATATAAAAAGTGCGCCCGCAACTAATAATGAAGTAAATTTTTAAAGTGAAAATTTTCTAACAACTAAAACTACAAACGAAAGATATTATTTATAATAACAATAAAGCTAATATTTTGTTTTAGTGAATTTTAAATAATTAAATTAATTATTTATTTACTTAGTTGCAGTTTTATGATAATAATGCGCAAAAAGTAAATGTGGGTGATTTAGCTAGAAGGTAATTAATAGAATAAGGAAAAAACGATTTGATGAATTTATATAAAATTTTATGAGGAAAGATCCCAACAAACTAAAGTATACTTGTTATAATTGATAAATATCGCTCATACGCCTAAGGCAAACAAATGTAATGTAAAACGAATTTCTACGTAAATAACTTTCTCGTATATACAGTCTGTGGGTGAAAATGGTTAGTTCAGTTCTAGTTCTGTTCTAGTTCTGTTCTAGTTCTGTTCTAGTTCTGTTCTAGTTATGTTCTAGTTCCGTTCTAGTTCTGTTCTAGTTCTGTTCTAGTTCTGTTCTAGTTCTGTTCTAGTTCTGTTCTAGTTCTGTTCTAGTTCTGTTCTAGTTCTGTTCTAGTTCTGTTCTAGTTCTGTTCTAGTTCTGTTCTAGTTCTGTTCTAGTTCTGTTCTAGTTCGTTCTAGTTCTGTTCTAGTTCTGTTCTAGTTTCTGTTCTAGTTCTGTTCTAGTTCTGTTCTAGTTCTGTTCTAGTTCTGTTCTAGGTCTGTTCTAGTTCTGTTCTAGTTCTGTTCTAGTTCTGTTCTAGTTCTGTTCTAGTTCTGTTCTAGTTCTGTTCTAGTTCTGTTCTAGTTCTGTTCTAGTTCTGTTCTAGTTCTGTTCTAGTTCTGTTCTAGTTCTGTTCTAGTTCTTGTTCTAGTTCTGTTCTAGTTCTGTTCTAGTTCTGTTCTAGTTCTGTTCTAGTTCTGTTCTAGTTCTGTTCTAGTTCTGTTCTAGTTCTGTTCTAGTTCTGTTCTAGTTCTTGTTCTAGTTCTGTTCTAGTTCTGTTCTAGTTCTGTTCTAGTTCTGTTCTAGTTCTGTTCTAGTTCTGTTCTAGTTCTGTTCTAGTTCTGTTCTAGTTCTGTTCTAGTTCTGTTCTAGTTCTGTTCTAGTTCTGTTCTAGTTCTGTTCTAGTTCTGTTCTAGTTCTGTTCTAGTTCTGTTCTAGTTCTGTTCTAGTTCTGTTCTAGTTCTGTTCTAGTTCTGTCTGTTCTGTTTCTAGTTCTGTTCTGTTCTGTTCTAGTTCTGTTCTAGTTCTGTTCTGTTCTGTTCTAGTTCTCTAGTTCTGTTCTAGTTCTGTTCTAGTTCTGTTCTAGTTCTGTTCTAGTTCTTCAGTTCTGTTCTAGTTATGTTCTAGTTCTGTTCTAGTTCTGCTTCTAGTTCTGTTCTAGTTCTGTTCTAGTTCTGTTCTAGTTCTGTTCTAGTTCTGTTCTAGTTCTGTTCTAGTTCTGTTCTAGTTCTGTTCTAGTTCTGTTCTAGTTCTGTTCTAGTTCTGTTCTAGTTCTGTTCTAGTTCTGTTCTGTCTAGTTCTGTTCTAGTTCTGTTCTAGTTCTGTTCTAGTTCTGTTCTAGTTCTGTTCTAGTTCTGTTCTGTTCTAGTTCTGTTCTGTTCTAGTTCTGTTCTAGTTCTGTTCTAGTTTCTGTTCTAGTTTCTGTTCTAGTTCTGTTCTAATTCTGTTCTAGTTCTGTTCTAGTTCTGTTCTAGTTCTGTTCTAGTTCTGTTCTAGTTCTGTTCTAGTTCTGTTCTAGTTCTGTTTTAGTTCTGTTCTAGTTCTGTTCTAGTTCTGTTCTAGTTCTGTTCTAGTTCTGTTCTAGTTCTGTTCTAGTTCTGTTCTAGTTCTGTTCTAGTTCTGTTCTAGTTCTGTTCTAGTTCTGTTCTAGTTCTGTTCTGTTCTATTTCTGTTCTGTTCTGTTCTGTTCTGTTCTAGTTCTGATCTAGTTCTCTTCTAGTTCTGTGATTTTAAAACTAATTTCATGTTTATTTTCCCATTAATATTCATTTCCAGACAAGTCCAACAAGAACTCTTCCTAAAACAACTATTCAACGATGTTGCCTTCATCAAGAGATCCCTGATAAAAATCGTCAATCAAAATCCCGATTGGACGGTCATACAAAGAAGACAAGATGGTTCCGAAGATTTCTATCGCACCTGGGATGAATATAAAGAAGGTTTTGGCAATCCGCATGGTGAATTCTTTATTGGTCTCGATAATCTTTACGAAATGACCGCAGCAGCACCACAGGAATTGTTAATAATATTGGAAGATTTTGAAAATCAAACACGTTATGCTAAATACGATAGATTTGTATTGGGCAGTGAGGATGATAAATTTACCATAGTAGAATTGGGAGAGTATAGTGGTGATGCTGGTGATTCAATGAGTTATCATAAAGGAAGAAAATTCTCTACAAAAGATCAGGATAATGATAATAATCCAACATCGAATTGTGCTAAAGATTATAAGGGTGCCTGGTGGTTTGATAATTGTTATTCAAGGTGAAGTAGCTTTAGTTAAAGGAGTTGTATAAAGGAAATGAAAATTAATTGTAATGATTTTGTTTCCGGTTCCTTTTTTCAGTCATTTGAATGGTCCTTATTTGCGTGGTAAACGTTCTTGCAGAGGTGGCATTAACTGGTATCAATGGCATAATTATATGTATTCTTTAAAATTTGTGGAAATCATGGTAAGACCTATAGCAGAAGAAGAGGAATAGATTGAATTGTTGGTAAAATTTGCAACTAAAAATTTATGTATTTTATTAGATTTTAAGTGAGATTTGATGTTTGAATAAAAAATTTCATGTTATTGTAATCAATTGTTGTTATATATAGAGTAATATATAGAGTAATATTAGCTTAAGGATTTGCAGGATGTTCTTAAATTTAAAATTTATTTTCATTCACTTACATTTGGCAACAATAAATCTCTTAACAAATTGTAATAAATTCCAACTCCAGTGAATAATTTGCCAAAAAATAAAATCTTCTTGTAATACATTTCTAACATTAACAAGAAAATAAAACATTTTGTTAAAATTTATCTAATAAAAAAAAACGTGCAAAATTCACAAAAAAGTTGCCAAAAAACACCTGCAAATCTAAATCTATAACAAGGTGATTTTTATACCTTGACGACCATTAAACAAAATGAGTTTTATACTTAAACATAGGAAAAGGAAAAACATGTCTGGCAAATTTGTATCGCATCTAAGGAAAAGCTAAACCTAAGACAAAAAGTCATAAACTTACAAATCGTTACAGTTCCTTAGTAACACAGGATTTGACAAATACCGACCTTTAAATTCTAGCACAATTTTTATGACTTCATACCAAACAAAAAATACGATTTCTATTTATTACTTTACTTTTTATATTTATTTTAGTTGTGTTGTTGTTGTCTTCCTATGAGCTTTCCTAAAAAAGGTATTAACTAACGACAACTTGTAATACATTTGCCCCTGTTTTGATGTCTTAGTAAAGAGTCATTATGAGGACACGACATCATTCGAAGACGTCTTTGGTTTAAAAACAGTTTTTCAAAAAGGATTTAATGGAAATTGTTACGACCACTTTTCTTTAGCAATTGAGCTGTAGTGCAGCAGTGCGTATTTGTCGTTTTTTTTCCTTTTCTTCTCTAGCTTTCAATTCGATAATAATCCTCTACAAATTGTGGCAATTTTCCAGAGCTACCTTTAAGAATTGTCAGCCATAGGAAAACTAAATGTAAAGAGTATTTGTACAAAAAAGTGGGATTTTTTAAATTGTTTTTTTTGCAGCATAAAACTTTTGTCGTTACTTTTTAAACTCATATCAGTAATAAAGAGCAAAATAATAGCATACATTTAGGAAATGAAACGCGTAATATTAAAAGATTGTATTGGTTTGGTTGTCATGGAGACTCTGACCACCAACTAAGCATTCGTTTATGCTTGATTATGAGGAATTAAGACTCCTGCTCTATACCGATCTCAGTTGTTCCAGAATTAAGGCGAGGAACCTTCAAATATAACGTTCTTGCGTTATCCTGCAACCACGTCATTAATTGCGCCTCTTAGAATGTCGTCCAAAGCTACCATATTTACAAATTGATTCAAGGAATCCCACACTTCAATACGTTTGCTTTCCTCTTGACATGTCAACTGCGTGATATTAAGGTTTGGTTAACTTCTCTGGTGACATCCTAAAAGAAACTGTTTAGTAAACATTACGTTTTTTTCCTTGACTGGAAGAGCCTTCTTTTCTTAGGGAAGCATTTTGAAAGCTTAAAATGTTTCCTCACTGGTTATCGCCAACGTTGGAGCATCATAATTGGCATAGTTTTAAGGTTTCTTTATCCATACCCCTACTGCAAACATACCCGACTTGCAACAAGTTCGAAAGGCTAGAGTTCGGAGGACTTCTTTCTCATATTCGTGGGCTTGGATAGAGATTGAGAATCCAAGTACAAAAGGCTAACGCTTTGAAGTCTTTCTTTCTACTTTGGAATTTATAAACAGTCGTTACTTGCGCTCTATCGACTGCGATGCTAAGAATTAACTAACGCTTCATTCTTCCTCCCCTGGTCAGGTTACCTTGATGAACTTTCCCTATCTTGATGTTATTACTACCAATATCTCTAGTCTGATGGGACAATAAACTGGTAATGATGAAATGTATCCTCCATCTTTTCTTGGAATGTTTTGACATGGGGTCGAACCAAGGAACCGCATAATCTGGTACCACGAGAAACGGTAGCCTACAGGGTAGAGTCTCGGACTTTTTCTTGTCTCGGTTATTGGAGAGGTCTCATCGGGGTACACTGTGGTTTAAACCCTAACTCGTGGGAAGAGAATATTGGTTAAAAGACTGATGAAAGGTAAAGTCTATAATTCGATATAAGTTCGGTGTTGTTGTCGAATGAATGAGAAGTATGCTGGGTTGAATGTTGATGGATGAAAGGTATCTTATACAAGTAATATCATTAAATTTTCCTTCCTTGTTCGAGTATGTTCAGGGTGTTCTCTGAACAGCGAACAGTGCTTTCTCTGTGTGAAAGAACTAGTTCTCGGTTGCATGTTTCAGTCTCCAGTCGATGATGCCGAATCAACAGAGGCCATCCCATCCTAGTGATTGTAAGCAACGGGGTATCAATGTTCGGAGATTAGAAAGCTTGAGTATATGACAAAAGTCTTGTATATGGACCGGCAGAATCAAGTATAAAAATTGCCGCCGGCTTGTAAGAATTTCAAAGCTGAGATGTTGAGTCATTTAATCAGCTCACCCTGTGGTTGTAACAGTACCACCATGAAAGTAGGCCTCCAAGGCAAGTATTCAAGTAAATCACTTCGACATCTCTACTTCCTTCGTCCAGGGTGTGAAAATTATTAATGACGACTTCGCTGGTTTTAGCTGCAGGTTTTGCGCAGTGAAAAACTGATGTATTTCATCGCACAGTTCATTAACGTTGTGATCCGTTGCCACCCACCTCCTTGTCGAGGTACGTAGAGTTTAAAGAGATAGAATTAAATTGGCGATAAAAAGCCGCCTTGATGTATACCTTATTTAACTTTCACTTTAAGACCATCCAGGGTCTGAAACGGGGATGTCTGCGAATTAAATAAAGAATCTATTCACGTTCTTCCTCTGGTTGTAGAGTGACCGAACTGTAGAGCACAACTTACAAAAACCGGATCTCAAGTTGCAGTTGTAATCTTCTGCTCTAATCATCTTTTTCATGTTTGGAAGTTGATCAGATTAGCAATCACCATTCTAGTGACAGGCCAGTCCGCAAATTGAATAGCGACATTCTTAGTCTGGTGGGAGAGGTCTAAGTATGGAACACAGTTGCACGTCTTATCTAGTGATCTTTGGCAATTGATCAGAACAGCACTAGCTACAACGGGAATATCTGTAAATTGAATGGAGACTCTTCGTCTGGTTGAAGAGAGATCGAACTGTGGAACACTACTAACTAATACTAAGCAAGCTTGCGCAATTATCCACGTACATATACCACGCTTAACACAAAAATGCATGCAGAGGACCTTACAAAGTCGGAAACGGGGATGTCAGACAAAATCTATCAACATTCTTCGTCTGGTTAGTGAAGAATCGAATGGAACTTCACTTTAATAATACCCGATTAGGAAACGGAGATGTCTACATAATCTAACACTCTAACAACACCCGATCTCAAGTTGCAGTTGTGTACATTCAGTGTACAGATATCTTGTTTAACTAGCCAAAAGCACGCGAGAACCGTTCAGGTTAGGAAACTGAGATGTCTGTAAATTGATGGAGATTCTAGTGATCTAGTGATCTAGTCATCTTTTCCATGTTTGGAAGTTGATCAGAACAGCTATTGTAATGTCAAGCAAGTTTGCACAGTTACCAATAATCCGTGTGCATTCATTATCATTCAGTGTTTGGCAGCTTAAAAGAACTACACTAGCTAGCAAGCTTCCGCAGCTTCCAAAAAGTCGCATCATCATTTAGTGTAACCACGCGAGAACCATTCCGTTTCGAAAACTGAGATGTCTGGAAATTTATGAAGATTCTATCAACATTTTTCGTCTGGTTGGAGAGAGATCGAACTGTGAACTACAACTTACTAATCATTTGTGTACAGATACCCACGCGAGAACAGTTCAGGTTCGAAAACTGAGATGTCTGCAAATTAATGGAGACTCTTTCAACATTCTTCGCCTCGTTGGAGAGAGATCAAACGACGAAACAGAACATAGTTTCACCTCATTTCATGTTTCATTTGCGATCTAGTGATCTAGTCATCTTTTCCATGTTTGGCAGTTGATCAGAGCTGCACTAGCTATTGTAATGTCAGACGAGTTTGCGCAGTTACCAATAATCCATGTGACGGCATCATCACTCAGTGTGCAGAAGTTGGGTTCTACAATCTTTTCCGCCAGTAAACGTGCATATCTAGCACTCCCCTAAGCAAGAGTAGCGGAGCTGATGGTGGGCGTTGAAATTCCCCAGCGATATCGGGACAATGATATTGGTTTCCGAAGTTAGGATCTTGAAAACGAGCTCTTTACTTCAGGTGTTGTAAATGATGAAGGCAAAGACTCCACCGTGACTTCTGCTTAAGATTACTCTATCACCAATCATATTCAACAAACCGCTCTAATATGGATGAATGGAGTCTAAAGAATACATTAATCCCAACATAATCAATCAATCAATAATCCTAGATTGGAATATTTTAAAGAATAACGACCAAGCCTGTCTAGGAATCCTGTCTGTCTGGGAGCCTTAAACTTTTTGTAAAAGTAGCTATGGGAGATTGGTCATATAACTCCAGCATACTCAAAGTTCCCAAACGTTCTTGATGTCAGCCTGTGCTATAATTTTATCCAAATTGCATACAAAATTATAATCTTACATTTAACAATTGCTACTAATTTTTTTCGCTTTTTTGTCTATATGTTCCTAACAAGTATTACCCCCATCTCAAGAAAAAATTGAAAGCTTAGTTATTTGTGATGATTGGCATAAAATCCTACATTTATCCTTAGTATGTATCTTTAGAAAAAATAACAAAAAAAAGAAACATTGAAGGAAAAGACAAAATCTTCGATAGATGGTTTAGAGAGAGTTAAAGATATTGCGTATGTATTTGTTTAAGGGATTATTTTGAAATTTGTCTACGTGTGTTTTTGTTTTTGCTTGTATTAGTACTAGTAGCTATTTATTGTAAATGTGTTTGTATAGGCTTTGGTAAATAGCTGGGATTCCTTGTCTATTCCCTTATCTTTACTACCATAATTTTCAATACGTTTTAAAGGTCATATGATGGTAATAAGTATGTACTTTTTAAAGTTTTTTTTTTTTGGGGGGTTTTCTCTCAAAATATAAGGTTCATTGTTTTATTGACTAAACTATGGAACAGCTTTCTTTATTTTTTGGAAAGAAAAAGGGTTTTTACTCTTATTTTGATTCGTATTTTTCCTTCAAAATAAAGTTACTTTTTCGAATGAGATGGCAAAGTTTTCATAATGCCACTACTGATGGGCTTGCTGTGATATTGCTGTAGTTTTGATGCGGATGTTTTTGATGATAATGATGACGACAATACAATACTAGTTGTTGCTTTTGCTGCTGATGATGATGCTAATGTTGTTGATGAAGAAGATGTTTATCAAATGACTTGTTTACTTTGAAATAGTAAAGTAACTTTTTAAGTAAATGACTAGTTATTTGTTGTTGTTGATAAGTTTATTTTAGACAGAAAATCCCATAATGAGATTGATTTTCGTTATTCTTTCTTTTTTTTTCTGTTTGTCTATTGCTTAAATAAGAGGGTCTTTAAAGGATTTTAAAATAGCAAATAAGCTTTTAAAATTTCTTTTCTTTACATAAAGCCTAAAAGTAGACAATACATTATTTTAGAAGGTAAGAGTTTGAGCGTGTTTTCTGTTTGTAAGGATGTTTGTGTGTTAACAGGAAATTAAAGAATATTAAGCTAACAAATGATTTTTTATTAAAAAATAAATAAATAACAAACAAGAAAATTCGATTTATATTCTACGATTTACTAATAAGTAAAAAAACAATTCCATTATTGTGATAAAAAAAAATTAAGATTTATATAACATAGAAAACGGCAGGACTCTTCAAAATTTCACTAAATATATCGAACAGGAGGCCCATCTTTAAAACCTAAACTCGATTACTTCTTGACCACGTGCAGTTGTTTAATCCACCCACTGAGTGCTCATACACTCCACTGATTTAGACTTTAAACTCAAAATAAATGTTCCAGATTTTGCCAAATTTGTTATATATATTTAATTAAGCTTAAAAGAAACTGTTGTTATATGTTTAGTAAACATTTGCTTAGGTACTTATTACTTCCAAGAATATAAATTTAATTCTACAACAAGTAGCATTAACAAACAAATTTTCAGAGTAACTTCTTGAAGTATGTAAATTTATATTCGAATTCCTTTTAAAATTAAAAAGAAAATTTAATTTTCATATAAAATAAATAAGTACATATCATATAAAATTATGAAATAAAATACTGAAGAATTCCTTTTGGTTGTGTTTGGTTAAATTTATAAACAAAAATAGACTGGCTTGAAAAAATTCACAAATTTAAATTAAGCTAATTTCAGTTCTAGTTCAGTTCTAGTTCAGTTCTAGTTCAGTTCTAGTTCAGTTCTAGTTCAGTTCTAGTTCAGTTCTAGTTCAGTTCTAGTTCAGTTCTAGTTCAGTTCTAGTTCAGTTCTAGTTCAGTTCTAGTTCAGTTCTAGTTCAGTTCTAGTTCAGTTCTAGTTCAGTTCTAGTTCAGTTCTAGTTCAGTTCGAGTTCAGTTCAGTTCAGTTCTAGTTCAGTTCTAGTTCAGTTCTAGTTCAGTTCTAGTTCAGTTCTAGTTCAGTTCTAGTGTTCAGTTCTAGTTCAGTTCTAGTTCAGTTCTAGTTCAGTTCTAGTTCAGTTCTAGTTCAGTTCTAGTTCAGTTCTAGTTCAGTTCTAGTTCAGTTCTAGTTCAGTTCTAGTTCAGTTCTAGTTCAGTTCTAGTTCAGTTCTAGTTCAGTTCTAGTTCAGTTCTAGTTCAGTTCTAGTTCAGTTCTAGTTCAGTTCTAGTTCAGTTCTAGTTCAGTTCTAGTTCAGTTCTAGTTCAGTTCTAGTTCAGTTCTAGTTCTAGTTCAGTTCTAGTTCAGTTCTAGTTCAGTTCTAGTTCAGTTCTAGTTCAGTTCTAGTTCAGTTCTAGTTCAGTTCTAGTTCAGTTCTAGTTCAGTTCTAGTTCAGTTCTAGTTCAGTTCTAGTTCAGTTCTAGTTCAGTTCTAGTTCAGTTCTAGTTCAGTTCTAGTTCAGTTCTAGTTCAGTTCTAGTTCAGTTCTAGTTTTCAGTTCTAGTTCAGTTCTAGTTCAGTTCTAGTTCAGTTCTAGTTCAGTTCTAGTTCAGTTCTAGTTCAGTTCTAGTTCAGTTCTAGTTCAGTTCTAGTTCAGTTCTAGTTCAGTTCTAGTTCAGTTCTAGTTCAGTTCTAGTTCAGTTCTAGTTCAGTTCTAGTTCAGTTCTAGTTCAGTTCTAGTTCAGTTCTAGTTCAGTTCTAGTTCAGTTCTAGTTCAGTTCTAGTTCAGTTTAGTTCAGTTCTAGTTCAGTTCTAGTTCAGTTCTAGTTCAGTTCTAGTTCAGTTCTAGTTCAGTTCTAGTTCAGTTCTAGTTCAGTTCTAGTTCAGTTCTAGTTCAGTTCTAGTTCAGTTCTAGTTCAGTTCTAGTTCAGTTCTAGTTCAGTTCTAGTTCAGTTCTAGTTCAGTTCTAGTTCAGTTCTAGTTCTAGTTCAGTTCTAGTTCAGTTCTAGTTCAGTTTCAGTTCTAGTTCAGTTCTAGTTCAGTTCTAGTTCTAGTTCAGTTCTAGTTCAGTTCTAGTTCAGTTCTTTCAGTTCTAGTTCAGTTCTAGTTCAGTTCTAGTTCAGTTCTAGTTCAGTTCTAGTTCTAGTTCAGTTCTAGTTCAGTTCTAGTTCTAGTTCAGTTCTAGTTCAGTTCTAGTTCAGTTCAGTTAGTTCAGTTCAGTCTAGTTCAGTTCTAGTTCAGTTCTAGTTCAGTTCTAGTTCAGTTCTAGTTCAGTTCTAGTTCAGTTCTAGTTCAGTTCTAGTTCAGTTCTAGTTCAGTTCTAGTTCAGTTCTAGTTCAGTTCTAGTTCAGTTCTAGTTCAGTTCTAGTTCAGTTCTAGTTCAGTTCTAGTTCAGTTCTAGTTCAGTTCTAGTTCAGTTCTAGTTCAGTTCTAGTTCAGTTCTAGTTCAGTTCTAGTTCAGTTCTAGTTCAGTTCTAGTTCAGTTCTAGTTCAGTTCTAGTTCAGTTCTAGTTCAGTTCTAGTTCAGTTCTAGTTCAGTTCTAGTTCAGTTCTAGTTCAGTTCTAGTTCAGTTCTAGTTCAGTTCTAGTTCAGTTCTAGTTCAGTTCTAGTTCAGTTCTAGTTCAGTTCTAGTTCAGTTCTAGTTCAGTTCTAGTTCAGTTCTAGTTCAGTTCTAGTTCAGTTCTAGTTCAGTTCTAGTTCAGTTCTAGTTCAGTTCTAGTTCAGTTCTAGTTCAGTTCTAGTTCAGTTCTAGTTCAGTTCTAGTTCAGTTCTAGTTCAGTTCTAGTTCAGTTCTAGTTCAGTTCTAGTTCAGTTCTAGTTCAGTTCTAGTTCAGTTCTAGTTCAGTTCTAGTTCAGTTCTAGTTCAGTTCTAGTTCAGTTCTAGTTCAGTTCTAGTTCAGTTCTAGTTCAGTTCTAGTTCAGTTCTAGTTAGTTCTAGTTCAGTTCTAGTTCAGTTCTAGTTCAGTTCTAGTTCAGTTCTAGTTCAGTTCTAGTTCAGTTCGTTCAGTTCTAGTTCAGTTCTAGTTCAGTTCTAGTTCAGTTCTAGTTCAGTTCTAGTTCACTTCTAGTTCAGTTCTAGTTCAGTTCTAGTTCACTTCTAGTTCAGTTCTAATTCAGTTCTAGTTCAGTTCTAGTTCAGTTCTAGTTCAATTTTACTTCGAATTCACTATTAATTTTTAACGTCTTTAGCGCATGAGTTATATAATTTAAAAAAATTCCTCATTATTCGATTTTTCGTAAGCCAGTGTAATGAAATTTTGTTCCTATAAAAAAAAATCGTTCAAACTCACCTTGTGTTTAAGGGGGAACAGACACAATATCAAAAGAGAAAGATTATGGGAAAAAACTTCATGTATTGTTGTATATACAAGTGTATTTTATGCTTACTGTCAGTATAAATATGTCTGTCTATCCTACAGCCGTTTCAAAAGTGTATTTGTCCGTTATGCATTATGTACACATTTACAAACTTACATATACGTATTTGTAAGAGATTGTAACACGTGGCGTATGATTTATTATAAAATACCAAAATATTTATTTACTTTCTTTTGCTTCCTTTTTTTTCTCCTTTTCAACCTGTACATTTTCATAACAATATGTTTGTATACCGATTTATACAAACAGAATTCTGACATTCTTATTGTAATAAATATGAGTTTATATAAACAGAGATATCTCAAGAATTTGTAATTAAATTTTAAATAATATTTTTAAGAATTTAGAAAAAAACTAAGAAAATATTTTGACATAAAATCTTTGAAATTAAAAATCTTAACAACTACCAGAAATCTTTGTATTCAAAGCTAATTTAGTAAACTTTTTTTGATTTAATGAACAAAGTTGAAACCTGAGATCCATTTATATCACCTGCATTTAGTTCCCACTTCCTATTCAAGAGCTGCCCTAAATTTTCTAAAACAAAATCGTACTGTGTAATCAGACTGTATTGTATATGTTGTTGTTTTTTCCATCAGTTTGAATTTCCTTTTTGTATTTGTGTTGCTGTGATTGCTAATGTTGTGCTTGTTTGTCCAGTTTTATCAGAAATCTTTACTACCTGGTAATCTTTTACATTTCTACATTTTGATGTCAGTAGTTGTATTTACTTATTTTCTTGTTTGTATTGTCTGCTTTAAAGAGAACAAATGGATAAATCTGGGACAAATTTACTTTGGAAAATGCAACATTTCCAGGGAAAGATGTTTAAGAATTTTAAGCAAAGACTTCTTTAAATTATCGGCAAGAACTAAACTAACTAACTAACTAACGAACTAACTAACTAACTAACTAACTACCTAACTAACTAAACTACTAACTAACTACCTAACTAACTAACTAACTAACTAACTAACGAACTAACTAACTAACTACGAACTACTAACTAACTAACTAACTACTAACTAACTAACTAACTAACTACTAACTAACTAACTAACTAACTAACTAACTAACTAACTACTAACTAACTAACTAACTAACTAACTAACTAACTAACTAACTAACTAACCAACTAACTAACTAACTACTAACTAACAACTAACTAACTAACTAACGAACTAACTAACTAACTAACTAACTAACTAACTAACTACTAACTACTAACTAACTAACTAACTAACTAACTAACTATAACTAACTAACTAACTAACTACTAACTAACTAACTACTAACTAACTAACTAACTAACTAACTAACTAACTACTACCTAACTAACTAACTAAACTAACTACTACTAACTAACTAACTAACTAACTAACTAACTAACTAACTAATACTAACTAATAACTAAACTAACTAACTAACTAACTAAACTAACTAACTAACTACTAACTAACTAACTAACTAACTAACTAACTAACTAACTAACTAACTAACTAACTACTAACACTAACTAACTAACTAACTAACTACCTACCTAACTAACTAACTAACTAACTAACTAACTAACTAACTAACTAACTAACTAACTAACTAACTACTAACTAACTAACTAACTAACTAACTAACTAACTAACTAACTAACTAACTACTAACTAACTACTAACTAACTACGAACTAACTAACTAACTAACACTAACTAACTACTACTAACTAACTAACTAACTAACTAACTAACTAACTAACTACTAACTAACTAACTAACTAACTAACTACTAACTAACTAACTAACTACTAACTACTAACTAACTAACTAACTAACTAACTACTAACACTAACTAACTAACTAACTAACTAACTAACTAACTAACTAACTACTACTAACTACTAACTAACTAACTACTAACTAACTAATACTAACTAACTACCTATAACTAACTAACTAACTAACTAACTAACTAACTACTAACTAACTAACTACTAACTAACTAACTAACTAACTAACTAACTAACTACTAACTAACTAAAACTAACTAACTAACTAACTAACTAACTAACTAACTAACTAACTAACTAACTACTAACTACTAACTACTAACTAACTAACTAACTACTACTAACTAACTACTAACTACTAACTACCTACTAACTAACTAACTAACTAACTACTAACTAACTAACTAACTAACTAACTACTACTACTAACTAACTAACTAACTAACTAACTAACTACTAACTAACTAACTAACTAACTAACAACTACTAACTAACTAACTAACTACTACTACACTAACTACTAACTAACTAACTAACTAAACTACTACTACTACTACTAACTACTAACTAACTAACTAACTACAACTAACTAACTAACTAACTAACTACTAACTAACTACTAACTAACTACTACTAACTAACTAACTAACTAACAACTAACAACTAACTAACTAACTAACTAACTAACTAACTAACAACTACTAACTAACTAATAACTAACACTAACTAACAACTAACTAACTAACTAACTAACTAACTAACTAACTAACTAACTAACTAACTAACTAACTAACTAACCTAACTAACTAACTAACTAACTAACTAACTAACTAACTAACTAACTAACATAACTAACTAACTAACTAACTAACTACTAACTAACTAACTAACTAACTAACTAACTAACTAACTAACTAACTAACTAACTAACTAACTAACTAACTAACTAACTAACTAACTAACTAACTAACTACCTAACTAACTAACTAACTAACTAACTAACTAACTAACTGACTAACTAACTAACTAACTAACTAACTACTAACTAACTAACTAACTAACTACTATTGTGCTTATACTTTGTTCTTTGTAGAAACAAAACGGAGCAAGATCAACGAATTACGTACGTAGCTATGATTTCTTTTATTTGTTTAAGACGAAATCAGAGATGAAAAATGTTGTGTGAAAAATTAAGCAGGGATAGACATAAAATCAATAGGAAAGGATTTTTGACAACATACTGATTCTATTAATATTTAAAAGAATGGGAATTTCTGGTACTTTTTCGATATTTGAATGGTACTTTTGTGATTTTCTTCTGCAAATGGTACTTTTTGAATAATTAAACGTAAATATTAAACGTAGAGACATAGAATTAAAGATGCAGAGTGTTTTGAATGAAAATCTCAAAAAGGGGACTTTCTGGTACAATTTCCAATTGGTATTTTCTGATTTTTTGTAGTAAAATACGTATGGACTGTATTTTTCAGACCCATTGTGATTTGTATCAAGTTTTTTTTTTTCTTAAAAAATAACACAATAACTATTAAATCTTGATAAAGTGTGGCAAGAAAAAAAATTATGTATTAATTTTTTTAATATTCTTTTCTTTACAATTTTATGTTTTTCTTAAGAATTTTTTTATAAAAACAAATGATAAGCAAATGTTGTTAAAACAAAGGATCATTCTTTATATTTACAACGTAATCTTTTGTTTATTATTTTTTATGGCTAAAAGATATTAAAAAAAATATTTTTTTGTCAAATGTAAATTGAATTAAACAAAATTTGTAAATTCTTATAAGGCAATATTTAAAACTAAAGATAGGTTTGTAACTTATATAATTCTATATATAACATATAACATTTTGAATAACAATAAAACTTCCATGGAAAACTTTTAGTAGCAACAACAAATTTTGGCAATATTCTACTAGACTGCAGTACATTAACCAAATGTTACATTTAGATAATGTAGTTATTGAAACCTTCCAACTTCCTCCCACTACTTTTTATTTAACTTGGCTAACAGCCAACAATTAGCAAAACTATAACAAATAAAACTTTAACAATTGACACAATTTGAATACATACCACACCAATACAACTGAAAATTCTTAATTAAAATATTTTATAAATTTTCTATGATAAAAACTAACAAAATCTAATGGCCACTATTATTTCCTTTTAGAACATTTACATACATACATACATACATAATTCCCACTAAAAATTAAAACAAAATAAAACTGTTAAAAATAACTGCCACGACAATTACTCGACAAAACAGTTTCCTTCTACTGTCTATAACAAAATTAAAGTTTCCTTTTACGTCTGCATCGACAATTTGTGTTGAGTTTTAAACGCATACCAACAAAAACACACATATACTCACTGCAAACATAAAAACGGAAGTCTAACAATAGCTTCCGGTGTGGAAGTAAAGTGCGCGTACATAAACATGAACATTTTTTTGTTCTCTTTTATTTATGTAGAATTTTTTTAGTTTTCTTTTTTTTAGTAGACTTTTATTACATGTTGTAAATGTTGTAGATGTGACAAGTAGAAATTTAACAAACGAAATTTATTGCTGGCATAATGACAAGATTGCCAACAATTTGTTTTAGTTAGTAATTTCTAACAGACATTTTTAGTTTGTTTTAGAGAGCCGGCTATTATAGCAATTAATAAAGAAACACAAATGTAGGACGGAAACTAAACTAAAGACATTTTGAAATGAAAAATAAAATCGAAAGGTTTTAATGCTTTAAATGTGTATTTTTCATAAATTTTCAAGTGCAAACTAAATACTTTTTCTTCAACAATAAATTTAATACTAGTTCAGTTCTAGTTCAGTTCTAGTTCAGTTCTGTTCATTCTAGTTCAGTTCTAGTTCAGTTCTAGTTCAGTTCTAGTATTCAGTCTAGTTCAGTTCTAGTTCAGTTCTAGTTCAGTTCTAGTTCAGATCTAGTTCAGTTATAGTTTCAGTTCTAGGTTCGTTCTAGTTCAGTTCTAGTTCAGTGTTCTAGTTCAGTTCTAGTTCAGTTCTAGTTCTAGTTCAGTTCTAGTTCAGTAGTTCAGTTCTAGTTCAGTTCTAGTTCAGTTCTAGTTCAGTTCTAGTTCAGTTCTAGTTCAGTTCTAGTTCAGTTCTAGTTCAGTTCTAGTTCAGTTCTAGTTCAGTTCTAGTTCAGTTCTAGTTCAGTTCTAGTTCAGTTCTAGTTCAGTTCTAGTTCAGTTCTAGTTCAGTTCTAGTTCAGTTCTAGTTCAGTTCTAGTTCAGTTCTAGTTCAGTTCTAGTTCAGTTCTAGTTCAGTTCTAGTTCAGTTCTAGTTCAGTTCTAGTTCAGTTCTAGTTCAGTTCTAGTTCAGTTCTAGTTCAGTTCTAGTTCAGTTCTAGTTCAGTTCTAGTTCAGTTCTAGTTCAGTTCTAGTTCAGTTCTAGTTCAGTTCTAGTTCAGTTCTAGTTCAGTTCTAGTTCAGTTCTAGTCAGTTCTAGTTCAGTTCTAGTTCAGTTCTAGTTCAGTTCTAGTTCAGTTCTAGTTCAGTTCTAGTTCAGGTTCAGTTTCAGTTCAGTTCTAGTTCAGTTCTAGTTCAGTTCTAGTTCAGTTCTAGTTCAGTTCTAGTTCAGTTCTAGTTCAGTTCTAGTTCAGTTCTAGTTCAGTTCTAGTTCAGTTCTAGTTCAGTTCTAGTTCAGTTCTAGTTCAGTTCTAGTTCAGTTCTAGTTCAGTTCTTAGTTCAGTTCTAGTTCAGTTCTAGTTCAGTTCTAGTTCAGTTCTAGTTCTAGTTCTAGTTCAGTTCTAGTTCAGTTCTAGTTCAGTCTAGTTCAGTTCTAGTTCAGTAGTTCAGTTCTAGTTCAGTTCTAGTTCAGTTCTAGTTCAGTTCTAGTTCAGTTCTAGTTCAGTTCTAGTTCAGTTCTAGTTCAGTTCTAGTTCAGTTCTAGTTCAGTTCTAGTTCAGTTCTAGTCAGTTCTAGTTCAGTTCTAGTTCAGTTCTAGTCAGTTCTAGTCATTCTAGTTCAGTTCTAGTTCAGTTCTAGTTCAGTTCTAGTTCAGTTCTAGTTCAGTTCTAGTTCAGTTCTAGTTCAGTTCTAGTTCAGTTTCTAGTTCAGTTCTAGTTCAGTTCTAGTTCAGTTCTAGTTCAGTTCTAGTTCAGTTCTAGTTCAGTTCTAGTTCAGTTCTAGTTCAGTTCTAGTTCAGTTCTAGTTCAAGTTCAGTTCTAGTTCAGTTCTAGTTCAGTTCTAGTTCAGATAATTTCTTAAAAATTATATCTGGCTTGAGTATTTATCATACATGCTTTATAACCCTCTAAACTATGCTCTGATTTATAGTTTTAATTTTATTTAATTACATGCTATATTCAGTGCTATGTTTTCAGTTTTATTTTTGTCATTTGTAATGCTGCTCAACTCATTTTACAATTAATTTTCCGTTATTCATGAACTTTTTTTTGTGCAAGTTCTCAGATTTTTGTTTTGTTGTTCGCGTTCTTGTTTGGTTGCAAGTACTTAACATAGTTTTCATATCTTACACAGACATATTAAACAGTTAGATGTCATATGAAAGCGCGGATGCATGTAACACTCAACGCCACACACCCCTCCAACTGACACATACACTTAGTGAAACAAAATGTTTGCTACATACTTTAGAATTTTGTAATGTATTTCAAATGAGTTTTTTTCTCTCAACACTTTTATATCCGTTGTGATGTTCTCTACTCATCTGCATTTTAACATTTTTGTTAGCAGGTGTAGCAGGAGTAAGTATGTGTAAGTGTTTTTGGCGTGAATATATAAAAATGAGGGGAAGAGTTAAGTTACCCAAGTATTTAACATTTTAATGCTCTTACAATTACACCGATAAAATGCAGTCATTTAACTTTGTCTTTATTTTCTCAAATGATTGTGTGAGTTTACATTTACATTCAGTTTTTTTTTTAATTTAAATTTAAAGTGATAAAAACTGTTGTAGTTTTTTATACAAGTTTCCGTTGGTGTTTTCTGTATGACAACTACAGGATGTTAAGTAGAACAAAGCAAAAAAACAGACAGATACAAACACAGTTGACCGGAGGTGTTGATGAAAGATTTTTCCGGTAATAAACAATTATTTGACATTATTTCGCTTTTGTATAAATATAAAACTAAACTGCGATTTAAAGTTTTTATTGACAAATAGGATTTATGCATCTTAAACAGATTACAGTATTAAGGAATTAAGAAATTCTAAACAAGAGATTATAGACTTTCTGTTCTTTAGTCCAAACATTCGACTATAGATTGTTCTCTAGTCTAGAATATAAACTGTTCTATAGTCTATACTGTAAACTGTTCTACAGTCTAGACTCTAGATTGTTATATAGTTCAGACTATAGAATGTTCTATAGTCCAGACTATAGAATGTTCTATAGTCCAGACTATAGACTGTTCTATAGTCCAGACTATAGACTGTTCTATAGTCCAGACTATACAATGTTCTATAGTCCAGACTATAGACTGTTCTATAATCCAGACTATAGACTGTTCTATAGTCCAGACTATAGACTGTTCTATAGTCCAGACTATAGACCGTTCTATAGTCCAGACTATAGACTGTTCTATAGTCCAGACTATAGACTGTTCTATAGTCCAGACTATGGACTGTTCTATAGTCCAGACTATAAACTATTCTACAGTCTAGACTCTAGATTGTTCTATAGTCCAGACTAAAGACTGTTCTATAGTTCAGACTAAAGACTGTCCAGACTACAGACTGTTTTTTCATCCAGACTATAGACTGTTCTACAATCCAGACTATAGACTGTTCTATAGTCCAGACTATACACTGTTCTATAGTCCAGACTATAGTTCAGACTATAGACTGTTCTATAGTCCAGACTATAAACTATTCTACAGTCTAGACTCTAGATTGTTCTATAGTCCAGACTGTTCTATAGTTCAGACTAAAGACTGTCCAGACTACAGACTGTTTTTTCATCCAGACTATAGAATGTTCTACATTCCAGACTGTAGACTATTCTATAGTTCAGGCTGTAGACTGTTCTATAGTCCAAACTATAGAATGTTGTATAGTCCAGACAATAGACTGTTTTATAGTCCAGACTATAGACTGTTCTATAGTGCAGATTATAGACTGTTCTATAGTTCAGACTATGGACTGTTCTCTAGTCCAGACTATAAACTGTTCTATAGTCCAGACTATAGACTGTTCTATAGTCCAGACTATAGACTGTTCTATACTCCAGACCATAGATTGTTCTATAGTCCAGATCATAGACTGTTCTATAGTCCAGACTATAGACTGTTCTATAAACCTGACCATAGACTGCTCTATATTCCAGACTATAGACTGTTCTATAGCCTAAGCCAGGCTGTATTCTACAGTCTACACCAATATAGTCGATAGTCTAGACCATAAAATATTCTATAGTCCAAACTATAGACTATTCTAGAGTCCGGACTATATGAATATCATCTGAAAAGAATAAAATTATAACACAACTGAAATAAAAGCACTTTATTATCCTTTTTCTCCTTATAATACCTATTTCATTATTCCATTTCAAATTAAATTATGTTCTAATATCATTTGAAAGTGTCCAACAAATTGTTGTCTACTTTTAGGCTCTTTTGTTAGTTTATATAACTTTTCAATTTATTAAATTTTTCTTTTCTTCTGTGCTGTTGTTATGATTGTTATTGTTGTAACTACCATGTTTTCCTTTGTATAACAGTTTATTGTATAGATTTTTTGGCACATCATCAAACCTAAAATGTATACAATGTAGAGTAGAAGATGGAAATATAATCATAACCATATTATAAGATATTACATGCTACTATTACAAAATGCTTAACACAGAACACACACATACATAGATATACATATACAAATAGACTTTTAAGATAAGTCCTTTTTTGTTATTATTATGCTACATGTTTCTTTTCATATCATACATACATTATAATGTTACCCCAAAAACTTAAAACAGTGGTAGCTTTAAGAACGGAATATTATAATATGTAAAATTTGAAAAAGTTCTCAGAATAAAAATTTCATAAATATAAAATTTGACATAATTAGATGGTTGTGTGTGTGAGAAACCCTAAAATAGGACCGTCTGGACATTCTTGTCCAATTTTATGAGCCTTAACTGTTTATGTTTGTATGCACTATATCAGCTTGTAGTTATGTGTAAAAGTTTATTTTGTTTATTTTCACTTTTGTTTGCAATGATATGCGAAACTTTTTCTTTTTTGCATTTTTATATATTCATGTATTTTGCATATTATGTTTATAATTTTTTTGTTATCTGTTTCTTAAGAAATATCAATACAGTGAGTAAGATAAGTAGGTATTAGTTTAAAAAAATCGTAAGTCCAGACTATAGACTATTTTATAGTTCAGACTATAAGCTATTCTATAAACCAGACTAAAACCGTTCTATAATCCAGAATATAGATTGTTATATAGTCCAGACTATAGACTATTCTATATTCCAGACTATAGACCCTTATGCAGTCCACACCATTGACTTTTCAATAGTACAGACTTCTCTATAGTCCAGGCTATAGACAGTTCTATAGTCCAGACTATAGATTGTTCTATAGGCTATAGAACTTTCAAGAGTACAGACAGTTCTATAGCCCAGGCTATAGACTGTCCAGATTACAGATTGTTCTACAGGCCAGAATATAGACAATTCTAAAGATTATTCTATATAGATTGTTCTATAGTCTAGACAAGACTATATAGTCTTGACTATTGTCCTATAGTCCAAACTATAGACTGTTCTATAGACTGTTCTATTGTCCAGACTATAGACTGTTCTATAGTCCAGACTATAGACTGTTCTATAGTCCAGACTATAGACTGTTCTATAGTCCAGACTATAGACTGTTCTATAGTCCAGATTATATACTGTTCTATAGTCCAGACTATAGACTGTTCTATAGTTCAGACTATAGATTGTTCTATAGTCCAGACAATAGACTGTTTTATAGTCCAGACTATAAACTGTTCTATAGTCCACACTATAGACTGTTCTATAGTCCAGACCATACACTGTTCTATAGTCCAGACTATAGACTGTTCTATAGTCCACACTATAGACTGTTCTATAGTCCAGACTATAGACTGTTCTATAGTCCAGACTATAGACTGTTCTATAGTCCAGACAATACACTGTTCTATAGTCCAGACTATAGACTGTTCTATAGTCCAGACTATAGACTGTTCTATAGTCCAGACTATAGACTGTTCCATAGTCCAGACTATAGACTGTTCTATAGTCCAGACTATAGACTGTTCTATAGTCCAGACTATAGACTGTTCTATAGTCCAGAGTATAGACTATTCTATAGTCCAGACTAGAGACTGTTCTATAGTCCAGACTATAGACTGTTCTATAGTCCAGACTATAGACTGTTCTTTAGTCCAGACTATAGACTGTTCTATAGTCCAGACTATAGAATGTTCTATAGTCTATAGTCCAGACTATAGAATGTTCTATAGTCTAGACTATAGACTGTTCTACGGTCCAGACTATAGAATGTTCTATAGTCTAGACTATAGTCTGTTCTACAGTCCAGAGTATAAACTGTTCTATAGTCCAGACTATAGACTGTTCATTAGTACAAACTATAGACTGTTCTTTAGTCCAGACGATAGACTGTTGTGCAGTCCAGACAATAGACTTTTCAACAGTACAGACTGTTCTATATCTCAGGCTATAGACTGTTTTATAGTCCTGATTATAGACTATTCTATAGTCCAGATTATACACTGTTGTATGGTCAAGATCTATTAGCCAGATTATAGACTGTTCTATAGCCCAGTCTATAGACTATTCTATACTCCATACTATAGATTGTTCTATAGACCAGACTATAGACTGTTCAAGAGTCCAGACTATAGGCTGTTTTATAGTAGATTGTTCTATATTCCAGACTATAGACTGTTCTATAGTCCTCACTTAGTAGTTCAGATAGAACACTATTCACAAGACGGTTTTTTATTAATCATCTTCCTGTCTTTTGCAACTGACTGTTTGTATGTTTACGTCAAACCAGATAATTTTTTTCTCTTTACTTTTTGCATAAATAGTGGTGGCATGTTTAACCATGATATCATATTTTTTTCTACTCTCTGCTTGTTTTGGCTTAATGCTTTTCATAATTTTTTTCTCTTTATACTTTACTGCAGTATCTTTTTCTTGTAGTTTTTACTCTTAACCATCAATGTTTGTGGTGTTTTCTTAACATTGTTTAGTTTTTCTTAAAGATTTTTAGTTTATTTTTTGCTGTATTTTTGATGAAAATAAAAATTCTTTTGTTACAGTTTCGTTTGTGTCGTTTACTTAAAACTTGGCAACAATAACATTTAGAAAAGAAAATTTTGTAAAATTTTACTTGAGTCCTTTCTTTTTATATGTATATTTTTTTCTTTATAAAACTTTTTGGATTTTTAATCTTATGTGTAATGTGTAAAAAAGGGATATTTTTGGTGTAAACAAAAAAAAACTAGCAAAATGTAAATTTCATTAGTGAAAATGAGGTCATTTGTTAAAGTAAGGAATTTGATAAAAAAAAATAATCATGCATATCATATCCCAATGTTTAACTTAAATAAGATTTTAATTAAATTGTTTTCTAATCTTAGAAAATGTAGAATTCAATTACACTTGTTTGTACCTTCTTAAACTCTGACGTTTTGTAACCTGAATTTGCCAGTTTTCAACAGCAGCAGCCGTTAAATATTTATGTTCACTTACACGTATGGGTAACATTAATTAAAAAGTAATTAAATATCACTCATACGCGTGAGTTGCTGCACTACTTAGTTTTACTAGTGTTGGAGTATGAGGACATTAAAATCCTTAATTATGCAATTACAACGTTGGCAACGAATGCAATTGAAGAAACTAAAGATGTCGAGAGTAGCAAGTGTATGTGTGTTTTTGTGTTATTTATATCCTAAATTTATTTTTTTAATTTATATGAAAATATGTGCGAGAGTTTATAACTCATACTCAAAGGTGGCAGTAATTAAAAACCTCCATATGGTAAAGTGTTATGTTAGAATGGAAAGCACATTAAACGTTTTTACAGCATACTTTTTGATCGATCGAATCTTTAATCAAACAGTTTCACAGAAATATCTTTTCCAGATACAAAAAGAAGCCGCTTTCAACAATAAGAAAAATATACCAAATAATATACCAAATATGTTCTCATTTTAAAAGGTACTTTTTGAAGAACGAAAACGTACCAAAAAGTCCTCTTTTATAGATTCTCACTTACTCCGGGATCTACATGCTTAATTTTATGTCTCTAGGTTAAATATTATCGAAAATTCGAAAAGTACCTTTTGAAGATGGTAAAATTACCAAAAAGTTTGATATTATAGAAAGTTCAAAAAAGCGGTTTTGGAAGAACGAAAAAGTACCAAAAAGTCCCCTTTTATAGAAAATTCAAAACAAAAAAGTATCAGAAAGTCCTCATTTAAAGGTTCTCACTTACTTCGGGCTCTACATGTATAATTGTATGTTGCTAGGATTAATATTACTGAAAATTATAAGTACCTTTTAAAGATTGAAAAAGTCCATTCTATTTTTTCCCCTAACAGCGCCAATCGTAACGTGTTGCTGTTGCTCTGCTTTATTAACAAGCAGGAACAAGACGAAAATTTACCGTATGATGCTGTGCCTTGTTGCACTTAGTTAGGTAGTTAGTTAGTTAGTTAGTAGTTAGTTAGTTAGTTAGTTAGTTAGTTAGTTAGTTAGTTAGTTAGTTAGTTAGTTAGTTAGTTAGTTAGTTAGTTAGTTAGTTAGTAGTTAGTAGTTAGTTAGTTAGTTAGTAGTTAGTTAGTTAGTTAGTAGTTAGTAGTTAGTTAGTTAGTTAGTTAGTTAGTTAGTTAGTTAGTTAGTTAGTAGTTAGTTAGTTAGTAGTAGTAGTTAGTAGTTAGTTAGTTAGTTAGTTAGTTAGTTAGTAGTTAGTTAGTTAGGTAGTTAGTTAGTTAGTTAGTTAGTTAGTTAGTTAGTTAGTTAGTTAGTTAGTAGTTAGTAGTTAGTATTAGTTAGTTAGTTAGTTAGTTAGTTAGTTAGTTAGTTAGTTAGTTAGTTAGTTAGTTAGTTAGTAGTAGTTAGGTTAGTTAGTTAGTTAGTTAGTTTAGTAGTTAGTAGTTAGTTAGTTAGTTAGTTAGTTAGTTAGTTAGTTAGTTAGTTAGTTAGTTAGTTAGTTAGTAGTTAGTTAGTTAGTAGTTAGTTAGTTAGTTAGTTAGTTAGTTAGTTAGTAGTTAGTTAGTTAGTTAGTAGTAGTTAGTTAGTTAGTTAGTTAGTTAGTTAGTTAGTTAGTTAGTTAGTTAGTAGTTAGTTAGTTAGTTAGTTAGTAGTAGTTAGTTAGTTAGTTAGTGTAGTTAGTTAGTTAGTTAGTAGTAGTTAGTTAGTTAGTAGTTAGTTAGTTAGTTAGTTAGTTAGTTAGTTAGTTAGTTAGTAGTTAGTAGTTAGTTAGTTAGTTAGTAGTTAGTTAGTTAGTTAGTTAGTAGTTAGTTAGTTAGTAGTTAGTTAGTTAGTTAGTTAGTTAGTTAGTTAGTTAGTTAGTTAGTTAGTTAGTTAGTTAGTTAGTTAGTTAGTTAGAGTTAGTTAGTTAGTTAGTTAGTTAGTTAGTTAGTTAGTTAGTTAGTTAGTTAGTTAGTTAGTAGTTAGTTAGTTAGTTAGTTAGTTAGTTAGTTAGTTAGTTAGTTAGTTAGTAGTTAGTTAGTTAGTTAGTTAGTTAGTTAGTTAGTTAGTTAGTTAGTTAGTTAGTTAGTTAGTTAGTTAGTTAGTTAGTTAGTTAGTTAGTTAGTTAGTTAGTTAGTTAGTTAGTTAGTTAGTTAGTTAGTTAGTTAGTTAGTTAGTTAGTTAGTTAGTTAGTTAGTTAGTTAGTTAGTTAGTTAGTTAGTTAGTTAGTTAGTTAGTTAGTAGTAGTTAGTTAGTTAGTTAGTTAGTTAGTTAGTTAGTTAGTTAGTTAGTTAGTTAGTTAGTTAGTTAGTTAGTTAGTTAGTTAGTTAGTAGTTAGTTAGTTAGTTAGTAGTTAGTTAGTTAGTTAGTTAGTTAGTTAGTTAGTTAGTTAGTTAGTTAGTTAGTAGTTAGTTAGTTAGTTAGTTAGTTAGTTAGTTAGTTAGTTAGTAGTTAGTTAGTTAGTTAGTTAGTAGTTAGTTAGTAGTTAGTTAGTTAGTTAGTAGTTAGTTAGTTAGTTAGTTAGTTAGTTAGTTAGTTAGTAGTTAGTAGTTAGTAGTTAGTTAGTTAGTTAGTTAGTTAGTTAGTAGTTAGTAGTTAGTTAGTAGTTAGTTAGTTAGTTAGTTAGTTAGTTAGTTAGTTTAGTTAGTTAGTTAGTTAGTTAGTTAGTTAGTTAGTTAGTTAGTTAGTTAGTTAGTTAGTTAGTTAGTTAGTTAGTTAGTTAGTTAGTTAGTTAGTTAGTTAGTGTAGTTAGTTAGTTAGTTAGTTAGTTAGTTAGTTAGTTAGTAGTTAGTTAGTAGTTAGTTAGTTAGTTAGTTAGTTAGTTAGTTAGTTAGTTAGTTCGTTAGTTAGTTAGTTAGTTAGTTAGTTAGTCGTTAGTTAGTTAGTTAGTTAGTTAGTTAGTAGTTAGTTTAGTTAGTTAGTTAGTGGATCAAAATGTCCGTCCTTCTTTTAAATGTCTTCAAAGTTTTAAGGAGATTACTATCTACTTTATTTTAAAAATATTTACTTTTTTTAATTTTAAACTTTTGTCCATATTTCAACAATTTCTTCATTTTTACAAAAGTGTTTAACTTAAATTTTCATATATTTTTGTAAAGAAACATTTTTCATTTTAAAAATTTTCCCAAAATGCCACAAAAATATAAAACCATAGATATTGTCCAAAACAGAATTTATTTTAAAATTTAAATTTCCAAAAAATATAAATACACACACACAGATATGTGTGTGAGAAAGTGTGTGTGTTTGTGTGTGAAGCCTCAAATTTTTGGTAAAATTCATGTCAACAAACTCTTTTTTTCTGTTTCTGTTTTTCTGCTTAAAACTTTTTTTGTCAAATGAAACTGAGCCACAATATAAAATATACATCTACGTATAAAATACAATGTTTCATTCTTTTTGTGGGCAAAAAAAAGTATAAAAATTGTAAATAACTAAACAAATGGTGCCCAGGCACACATATTTCCCAGAAACAGGAAAAAAAAAACAAAATAAAGAATTGTTGGCACAAGAGCCCAAAGTAACGTTTGTTTATTTAGACATGTGAAGAACATATTGGTTTTTGAATTTAACTAAATATATTTTCATTTCATGTTTGCTCTGTTACAACATTTGGATATCATGTCCTTTTTTTTTTTCTTCTGTTATGTACTTTCTTAACTTTTGGGGCTGTCGGTTGTAAGTAGAGGAGTTGAAAGTGTCGGATGTTTCAAATAAACTAAACTTTATGCATCAGTTTAGTAACAAAAAAAAAACATATAAATAACTACACTAACCACATCATCCATATAATAGAAAAATACGTTAAGTAAATATTTTTCCCAAAAAGAAAAAAAAAAACTTTTCTATCATCTATAAAGTGCTTGTAATTTAGGACTTTTTTCTTCCCTTTTTTTCTTTCTTACTATATTTTTTGCTACTGCTGTTTATAGTTTAAGCTTGTAAATCTAGACATTATTAGACATTTACTTGACTTAAGGCTTTAATAATAAAAGAAAACTTTTGTCGGCTTGTTGATTGGATTATGTTGGGAAAAATATTTGCAAGAAAAAGCGTATGTATGGCAGTCTTAAAGGAAGAAAATGAAAGGAAATGTATTAAGCTCATTATAGAGTTTATAAACAAGCTACCACAAGAGGGTTAGCAAAAAAATGGGTTTTAATTTTGTACTTAAAAGGAAGTATTTGTAAATAATTTAAAGTGATAAGGATTTGAATAGCATTTTATATGTATTTGTTAAAGTGGTGGTAAAAAAATATCCTTCAAATCCAACTAATACATAAAAAACCATAGGATATTATACACCAGAGAATTCTGAACTAGAATTGAACTAGAACTGAACTGGAACTGAACTAGAACTGAACTTGAACTGAACTAGAGCTGAACTAGAACTGAACTAGATCTGAACTAGAACTGAACTAGAACTGAACTAGAACTGAACTGAACTAGAACTGAACTAGAACTGAACTAGAACTGAACTAGAACTAAACTAGAACTGAACTAGAACTGAACTAGAACTGAACTAGAACTGAACTAGAACTGAACTAGAACTGAACTAGAACTGAACTAGAACTGAACTAGAACTGAACTAGAACTGAACTAGATCTGAACTAGAACTGAACTAGAACTGAACTAGAACTGAACTAGAACTGAACTAGAACTGAACTAGAACTGAACTAGAACTGAACTAGAACTGAACTAGAACTGAACTAGAACTGAACTAGAACTGAACTAGAACTGAACTAGAACTGAACTAGAACTGAAATAGAACTGAAATAGAACTGAACTAGAACTGAACTAGAACTAAACTACAACTGAACTAGAACTGAACGAGAATTAAGCTAGAATTGAACTAGAACTGAAGTAAAAGTTATATTAAAAATTGTAGGTATGAGTACTATTAATTACAAATTAATTAAATATCACTCATACGTATGAGTATAAAACCAAATTAAGAACTGTTTTACTTTATTTAAATTTGATTATTTTAAATATTAATTGATAAAAACCAGAAAGTATTTTACAGTGTAACAATCTTGTGTGTATAATATTGTTTTTATTTTTATTATTCTGTTTATGATTATTCTTTAACAAAATTTATAAAAATAAATATAAATATATCCTTTATTATTATAAAATATTTGTTTCTCTTTTACTTTATTACCCATTTCATGTGATAACAATTTATTAATTAACTTTATACCATAAACAACACACATTGACTACACGCCAAAAAACATCTATTAACATTCTATTTGTCTAATAACACAGTGTGGTTTTGTGCCAAAGATGAGCTACAGGTTAATAAATATTAATTATTTAATATCAATAAACCAAATCTAATAACTGTGTGTGTTTAGTTGGCTGAATGCCTTTAAATAAATCATAAAATATATCATACGGGAACTAACAAATCATAATAGGAGCAAAACCGTAAACGTCGACACTTACACCACGTCCAATATTTCCTTTGGCATATTAATGTGGGCAACAGGAAATCAGTGAAAATGGTAGTAGATAGTTATATTGGTTTGTATGTGCTTGTAAGAAGGTGTAAGCTTAAATGTTTAGTACATACATTTTATTTAATATGATAGTAAACAATTTTCCAGTTCATTCATTTAATCTTGTAATACATGTGTGTGTGTGTGTGTGAATTAAACCATTAATATTAATCAACATCTTAGTGGTTAATTGTTTGTATTTTGCTAAAAGGAAAGTTGTAAAGAGAATGAAAACAAAATTTGGCTTATTTATGCTTACTAGTAGTTAATAAAACAAATAAAAAGCCTAAAAATATGTTGTCGTTTTCTTACTTTATAAAGAAAACTGATGTCTGCCAGACGGACACAGAAGTTTTCTATAGAAAATAAATGGCTATCAGACGGACGAACGACAAATAAAACAGATGTCTGGCAGGCATCAAAGTTTTCTATAGAAAACTTTGAACTGATGGCGGTCTGACAATCATCACTGATTTCTGTCTATATCTCAAATATCACAGACTAATGTCTGTGCGGTGGTTATTAATATCAAGTATGTATTGGTTTAAAAGCCAATTAAATCTATTAATACTTTTACTAAAGAAAACATCCATATATGGATCTCTCATGTATGTAGTTTATTGACAGCATAAATCTGTGCACATAAAACCAATAATATGTGACCAATATCCCATTTCTAGCCACGTGAGTTAAAGAACGTTACACAAACATGTATTCAGTACATTAACTCCTACAGAATGACAGCCTTAAATGACCAAAAGGAGAAAAACATATCACATAAAGTCACATGTGTTAAAAATGTGCATCCAATATTAAATTCATATTTATAATGAAAAAATAATAACAATCATAATGCTCATAATAAAGGTTATTAAATTACAATTCATTTATTATATATGTATGTTGTTGTTATTTTCAAGATTTCAAAGAAAACCCTGCTGCTGGGCTTTTATATTGGTCGTACTAGGTATGAAATTGGAAAAAAGCAGAAAAACAAAAGTTAATGCCCCAAAAATGTTCATATAACAGGTCATTGATAGAATGAAATTACATTTTATTATGCGACTCTAGACTCATAAAAATAATAAATATGTTTGTGACTTTATTTAGAATGATGACTTTGGTTGAACGTGGTGAATGGAAAAAAGAAAATACAAATTTTGCGAATTAAAGAAACGTTTGTTAGACACGCAAAAGTTGCGCTTTGTCATTTACTCACACCTATACGAATTGCCACGATATTGGCACTTTGAGCTTGATTACCTATTTGTGATCAATGTTCTAACTAACTAACTAACTACTAACTAACTAACTAACTAACTACTAACTAACTAACTAACTAACTAACTAACTAACTAACTAACTAACTAACTAACTAACTAACACTAACTAACTAACTAACTAACTAACTAACTACTAACTACCTAACTAACTAACTAACTACTAACTAACTAACTAACTAACTAACTAACTAACTAACTACTAACTAACTAACTAACTACTAACTAACTAACTAACTAACTAACTAACTAACTACTAACTACTAACTAACTAACTAACTAACTAACTAACTAACTAACTAACTAACTAACTAACTAACTAACTAACTAACTAACTAACTACTACTAACTAACTAACTAACTACTAACTAACTAACTAACTAACTAACTAACTAACTAACTAACTAACTAACTAACTAACTAACTAACTAATACTAACTAACTAACTAACTAACTAACTAACCTAACTAACTACTAACCTAACTACTAACTAACTAACTAACTAACTAACTAACTAACTAACTACTAACTACTAACTAACTAACTAACTACTAACTAACTAACTAACCTAACTAACTAACTAACTAACTAACTAACTAACTAACTACTAACTACTAACTAACTAACTAACTACTACTAACTAACTAACTAACTAACTAACTAACCTAACTACTACTAACTAACTAACTAAGCTAACTAACTAACTAACTAACTAACTAACTAACTAACTACTAACTAACTACTAACGAACTAACTAACTAACTAACTAACTAACTAACTAACTAACTAACTAACTACTAACTAACTAACTAACTAACTAACTAACTAACTAACTAGAACTAACTAACTAACTACCTAACTAACTAACTAACTAACTAACTAACTAACTGTAACTAACTAACTAACTAACTAACTAACTAACTACTAACTAACTAAACTAACTAACTTAACTAACTAACTATACTAACTACCTACTAACTACCTAACTAAACTAACTAACCTAACTCAACTAACTAACTAACTACTAACGAACGAACTAACTAACACTAACTAACTAACTAACTAACTAATCTAAACTCAACTATAACTGACTAAACTAACTAACGAACTAACTAACTAACTAACTAACTAACTAACTAACTACTAACACTAACTAACTAACTAACTAACTAACGAACTAACTAACTAACAACTAACTAAACTAACTAACTACTAACTAACGAACTACTAACTAACTAACTAACTAACTAACTGACTACTAACTAACTAACTAACTAACTAACTACTAACTAACTACTAACTAACTAACTAACTAACTACTAACTAACTAACTAACTAACTAACTAACTAACTAACTAACTCCTAACTAACTAACTACTAACTAACTAACTAACTAACTAACTAACTACTAACTAACTAACTAACTAACTAACTAACTAACTAACTAACTACTAACTAACTAACTAACTAACTAAACTAACTAACAACTGACTGACTAACTAGCTAACTAACTGACTGACTGACTGACTAACTAACTAACTAACTAAACTAACTAACTAACTAACTAACTAACTAACTAACTAACTAACTAACTAACTAACTAACTAACTACTAACTAACTAACTAACTAACTAACTAACTAACTAACTAACTAACTAACTAACTAACTACTAACTAACTAACTAACTAACTAACTACTAACTAACTAACTAACTAACTACTAACTAATAACTAACTAACTAACTAACTAACTAACTAACCAACTAATCGCCTAATCAAGGCCTCTGTAAAGCATACTTCAAAATTATTCAAAAACTTCTTTACCAAAATGTTCTACATTTTTACATTTGCCTAAAATTCTACTATAAATTAAGCTTAATAGCAAAGGTAACCTTTAAATTGTTTTTTGGCAATATATCTGTATAAATATTTCCTCTATGAAGTTGAAAACTGTGCACTTATTTTTGCCTTTTATCTTTATATTGGGGGGAGGAGGTCATCATTAGCATACGAAAAACCATAAAAACTTAATAGCTTTTACCAACACTCTCACAAATACACATAAATACTTAAACATTGGGCAAAATAGTTTCAATTTCCGTTATGCATATATGCATTTATGCATAATTGCAAAGTGTTACCACCTTAATGCTTAATGGCTCTTGAAAATAGCAGAAACAACAAAACACAAAAGAATAAGACCAAAAAGTATGCTACAAAAAAAGTTAGTTTCAAAATGTGTGTATGTGTATATGAAGTTTTAGTGGTACAAAACTCTTTGTTAAAAGCAACAATAATTTTTTGTATAAACAAACAACTATACAAACACACTATGTACAGACACACATACATGCATATAAACATTTATATTGGGGTTGAATCTGAAAGTGTTAATAAAAATGGCAACACTAACAAAATTGCAATAATGCAAAACTTTCTCTTACAAACGTGTTAAAATACTCATGATTCTTCTACTTTTTCCATAACAATTTCTGAGTTTGCATGGAGCATTATCTCATACATACACTCTCACTTGTTTGCATACATATGTATGTATGTACATTTATATTCCATAAACAACAGCTGTAGTTGCAATGTGTGTTTGTGAAACAGTGCTGCAGTTGTTTCTGTTGCTGTTAGCAGTAGTGCTGTGGCAGAAGTGGTGCCGTGTATGATTAAAGTTTTCACACATTTTCAATTTACTATAGGCCACCAAAATATCATAGTCTAGGAATATAGTCAACATAATTTTCTCAAAGGTAGTTAGAGCTAGTTCAGTTCTAGTTCAGTTCTAGTTCAGTTCTAGTTCAGTTCTAGTTCAGTTCTAGTTCAGTTCTAGTTCAGTTCTAGTTCCAGTTTCTAGTTCAGTTCTAGTTCAGTTCTAGTTCTAGTTCAGTTCTAGTTCAGTTCTAGTTCAGTTCTACCTTTTTTTTTTCTAGTTCAGTTCTAGTTCAGTTCTAGTTCAGTTCTAGTTCAGTTCTAGTTCAGTTCTAGTCAGTTCTAGTTCAGTTCTAGTTCAGTTCTAGTTCAGTTCTAGTTCAGTTCTAGTTCAGTTCTAGTTCAGTTCTAGTTCAGTTCTAGTTCAGTTCTAGTAGTTCTGTCAGTTCTAGTTCAGTTCTAGTTCAGTTCTAGTCAGTTCTAGTTCATTCTAGTTCAGTTCTAGTTCAGTTCTAGTTCAGTTCTAGTTCAGTTTCTAGTTCAGTTCTAGTTCAGTTCTAGTTCAGTTCTAGTTCAGTTCTAGTTCAGTTCTAGTTCAGTTCTAGTTCAGTTCTAGTCAGTTCTAGTTCAGTTCTAGTCAGTTCTAGTTCAGTTCTAGTTCAGTTCTAGTTCAGTTCTAGTTCAGTTCTAGTTCAGTTCTAGTTCAGTTCTAGTGTTCTAGTTCAGTTCTAGTTCAGTTCTAGTTCAGTTCTAGTTCAGTTCTAGTTCAGTCTAGTTCAGTTCTAGTTCAGTTCTAGTTCAGTTCTAGTTCAGTTCTAGTTCAGTTCTAGTTCAGTTCTAGTGCAGTTCTAGTTCAGTTCTAGTTTAGTTCTAGTTCAGTTCTAGTTCAGTTCTAGTTCAGTTCTAGTTCAGTTCTAGTTCAGTTCTAGTTCAGTTCTAGTTCAGTTCTAGTTCAGTTCTAGTTCAGTTCTAGTCAGTTCTAGTTCAGTTCTAGTTCAGTTCTAGTTCAGTTCTAGTTCAGTTCTAGTTCAGTTCTAGTTAGTTCTAGTTCAGTTCTAGTTCAGTTCTAGTTCAGTTCTAGTTCAGTTCTAGTTCAGTTCTAGTTCAGTCTAGTTCAGTTCTAGTTCAGTTCTAGTTCAGTTCTAGTTCAGTTCTAGTTCAGTCTTTCAGTTCTAGTTCAGTTCTAGTTCAGTTCTAGTTCAGTTCTAGTTCAGTTCTAGTTCAGTTCTAGTTCAGTTCTAGTCAGTTCTAGTTCAGTTCTAGTTCAGTTCTAGTTCAGTTCTAGTTCAGTTCTATTTCAGTTCTAGTTCAGTTCTAGTTCAGTTCTAGTTCAGTTCTAGTTCAGTTCTAGTTCAGTAAGTTCAGTTCTAGTGCAGTTAGTTAGTTCTAGTTCAGTTCTAGTTTAGTTCTAGTTCTTCTAGTTCAGTTCTAGTTCAGTTCTAGTTCAGTTCTAGTTCAGTTCTAGTTCAGTTCTAGTTCAGTTCTAGTTCAGTTCTAGTTCAGTTCTAGTTCAGTTCTAGTTCAGTTCTAGTTCATTCTAGTCAGTTCTAGTTCAGTCTAGTTCAGTTCTAGTTCAGTTCTAGTTCAGTTCTAGTTCAGTCTAGTTCAGTTCTAGTTCAGTTCTAGTTCAGTTCTAGTCAGTTCTAGTTCAGTTCCTAGTTCAGTTTAGTCAGTTCTAGTTATTCTCGTTCATTCTAGTTCAGTTCTAGTTCAGTTCTAGTTCATCCCTTATTTAATTACCCCTCGACTGTTGAATAAAGCAAAACTTTTCGAAAACAACACAAAATATAATAATAACCACAATATCGACATAGATTTGCATTTAAATATTATAGAATACTGTGTGGTAAAAATTTACAAACCAACAAAATAGTATTTGCGGTTGGCAATAAAATAAGTTTGAGTTGAAGTTGCCAACTCAATTGCATTGAAGGTCATTAAAAGTGAATTTATTTTAACTAATAGGAGTTAGTATAGTTGAAAGAAGCTCAAATTAACCAGACAATTAAGCTGCGAACTATAGCTGGATATTCATGAGGTATACATTTTTGCACCTGTCTGTAGTACACTCTACTTAAGGTAATTGCAGTCAACTTCATCTGAGTAACGTAAAATTCTGAAGTTGTAATGAACTTGTTCTATATGTAATGTCTAAAAAAGGTTTAGATATATATGTATAGATAGTTATTAAACCTGTTAGAAACCGAACTATATAATAAACTTAATACCCCAACCGTTATAGTTAGCGTCATTTGAATTATTTTTTAAATTTTTAAACAATTGAAATGAAATGCTCATGTTTTCATATTTTAGTTTTGTTGTTATAGTTTATAGAAAAACAGCCAAACCCCTCCAAATAAGAAGTAAAAAATAGGGTCAATCATTAGTCAAGCATTAAGAGGGATTTGAATACTAAATGTTTTGGCACACTACTTTGATTTTATTTGTGTAATGTCTGTTAAGTTATTTGGAATTTATTTAAAAATTCAACAAAAAATTTAACAAGAACTTAACCTGATTTAAGGCAAAAGTGTAATAAATAAAACAAAACCTAACAAAAATGAAATGTTTTCATTAAAAATGTTTGAAAAAAAAAACACAAAATTATTACCCACAATAATCTTTATTCTGGCCATATAAAAAGAAAAAAATTCCCATTTATTTGTGTGGATGGTAATTAAGCCTTAACATTTGACCTTTTTTTGTTACATTAACATTGAACTGTTGGCAAAAAAAATAATAAAATAATAGAAAGTTAGTATGAATATATTTTGCAAACTGTTGGGTAGAACTCACACACTTCACAATTTTACATACATATATTTTTTGGTGAATATAATTACATACGAAAAAATTAACAAAAATAACAACAAACACTCACTATTTTTACTACTCTCCCTCTATATGGTGGATTGTTTACGCTTTATTTTTTTGAAGAAAATTTAAACAGTGAGACAGATTTGAATATGAAACCACATGACGGAAAATTATATAAAATTTTATGTTTTTTTTTAGAAAATTTTAAAGAAATTTTTATTTTTTTTTTTAGAAAATTTTCTTTTTTATTAGGAACTAGAACTGACTAGAACTGACTAGAACTGAACTAGAACTGAACTAGAACTGAACTAGAACTGAACTAGAACTGAACTAGAACTGAACTAGAACTGAACTAGAACTGAACTAGAAACTGAACTAGAAATGAACTAGAACTGAACTAGAACTGAACTAGAATGAACTAGAACTGAACTAGAACTGAACTAGAAATGAACTAGAACTGAACTAGAACTGAACTAGAACTGAACTAGAACTGAACTAGAACTGAACTAAACTGAACTAGAACTGAACTAGAACTGAACTAGAACTGAACTAGAACTGAACTAGAACTGAACTAGAACTGAACTAGAACTGAACTAGAACTGAACTAGAACTGAACTAGAACTGAACTAGAACTGAACTAGAACTGAACTAGAACTGAACTAGAACTGAACTAGAACTGAACTAGAACTGAACTAGAACTGAACTAGAACTGAACTAGAACTGAACTAGAACTGAACTAGAACTGAACTCGAACTGAATAGAACTGAACTGAACAGAACTGAACTAGAATGAACTAGAACTGAACTAGAACTGAACTAGAACTGAACTAGAACTGAACTAGAACTGAACTAGAACTGAACTAGAACTGAACTAGAACTGAACTAGAACTGAACTAGAACTGAACTAGAACTGAACTAGAACTGAACTAGAACTGAAACTAGAACTGAACTAGAAGAAACTGAACTAGAACTGAACTAGAAACTGAACTAGAACTGAACTAGAACTGAACTAGAACTGAACTAGAACTGAACTAGAACTGAACTAGAACTGAACTAGAACTGAACTAGAACTGAACTAGAACTGAACTAGAACTGAACTAGAACTGAACTAGAACTGAACTAGAACTGAACTAGAACTGAACTAGAACTGAACTAGAACTGAACTAGAACTGAACTAGAACTGAACTAGACTGAACTAGAACTGAACTAGAACTGAACTAGAACTGAACTAGAACTGAACTAGAACTGAACTAGAACTGAACTAGAACTGAACTAGAACTGAACTAGAACTGAACTAGAACTGAACTAGAACTGAACTAGAACTGAACTAGAACTGAACTAGAACTGAACTAGAACTGAACTAGAACTGAACTAGAACTGAACTAGAACTGAACTAGAACTGAACTAGAACTGAACTAGAACTGAACTAGAACTGAACTAGAACTGAACTAGAACTGAACTAGAACTGAACTAGAACTGAACTAGAACTGAACTAGAACTGAAACTAGAACTGAACTAGAACTGAACTAGAACTGAACTAGAACTGAACTAGAACTGAACTAGAACTGAACTAGAACTGAACTAGAACTAGAACTGAACTAGAACTGAACTAGAACTGAACTAGAACTGAACTAGAACTGAACTAGAACTGAACTAGAACTGAACTAGAACTGAACTAGAACTGAACTAGAACTGAACTAGAACTGAACTAGAACTGAACTAGAACTGAACTAGAACTGAACTAGAACTGAACTAGAACTGAACTAGAACTGAACTAGAACTGAACTAGAACTGAACTAGAACTGAACTAGAACTGAACTAGAACTGAACTAGAACTGAACTAGAACTGAACTAGAACTGAACTAGAAACTAGAACTGAACTAGAAACTAGAACTAGAACAGAACTGAACGAATAGAACTGAACTAGAACTGAACTAGAACTGAACTAGAACTGAACTAGAACTGAACTAGAACTGAACTAGAACTGAAAAAAAAACTAGAACTGAACTAGAACTGAACTAACTGAACTAGACTGAACTAGAACTGAACTAGAACTGAACTAGAACTGAACTAGAACTGAACTAGAACTGAACTAGAACTGAACTAGAACTGAACTAGAACTGAACTAGAACTGAACTAGAACTGAACTAGACTGAACTAGAACTGAACTAGAACTGAACTAGAACTGAACTAGAACTGAACTAGAACTGAACTAGAACTGAACTAGAACTGAACTAGAACTGAACTAGAACTGAACTAGAACTGAACTAGAACTGAACTAGAACTGAACTAGAAGAACTAGAACTGAACTAGAACTGAACTAGAACTGAACTAGAACTGAACTAGAACTGAACTAGAACTGAACTAGAACTGAACTAGAAACTGAACTAGAACTGAACTAGAACTGAACTAGAACTGAACTAGAACTGAACTAGAACTGAACTAGAACTGAACTAGAACTGAAACTAGAACTGAACTAGAACTGAACTAGAACTGAACTAGAACTGAACTAGAACTGAACTAGAACTGAACTAGAACTGAACTAGAACTGAACTAGAACTGAACTAGAACTGAACTAGAACTGAACTAGAACTGAACTAGAAGAACTAGAACTGAACTAGAACTGAACTAGAACTGAACTAGAACTGAACTAGAACTGAACTAGAACTGAACTAGAACTGAACTAGAACTGAACTAGAACTGAACTAGAACTGAACTAGAACTGAACGAACTGAACTAGAACTGAACTAGAACTGAACTAGAACTGAACTAGAACTGAACTAGAACTGAACTAGAACTGCCCTAGAACTGAACTAGAACTGAACTAGAACTAAACTAGAACTGAACTAGAACTGAACTAGAACTGAACTAGAACTGAACTAGAACTGAACTAGAACTGAACTAGAACTGAACTAGAACTGAACTAGAACTGAGCTAGAACTGAACTAGAACTGAACTAGAACTGAACTAGAACTGAACTAGAACTGAACTAGAAATGTCGTGATTGGTCCCACTGTTTAGTTTACATCGTTCTATTTTGATTTCATGCATGTTAAATATTACCACAAAACAGTAATGAGTAAAATGGAGAAAAAAAGGAGGAAGACTAGAAAATGTGGCAATTTAAAATCTTTGTTTAATTTCTATCGTGATTTTTTGGGTTTTCAGGGGTTTCCGCATATAATTTGTTTATTTCGTGTGTACAACCCTCTTGAAAATTTATATGAATGTCTATGTGTGTATATGAAATATTACCCTCTAGTTCTGCAAGGTGTCATTGCGTCCCTTTTGGACAACACAGTTTTCAAAAGCCCAAATTTTATAATTGTACTGTACGTAAATGCTCCTTTTGCGTAAATGTAATGAATAGTTTCGTTAATGATACAAAATTTTAATATTACCATTAAGTTCAAATATGTATTTTTTTATAATTTTATCCCGTATATAAAGAAGTTTTTATATTATATTTCAGAGTAAATTGTTGTTATCAATTAGGAATTGAATCCATAGAGCTGCAGGGTTTAATCCGCATAAGTTATTTAAGAGCATTATATTATATGAAATGAAGCTTAAATGGAAATAGAAATTACGAATATGTCGTTTGAACCGGTATTATTATTTTTTTTTTTTTAATTTTTCGTTGTTGTGTTATAAAACAATTTGTTTCTAAAATTTTCTCTTTTTTCATATTTTCATTTTATTTTTAATAAATTAAGTCAACGAATTGTATACGTTGGAGCACGTAAATTAGCTATTTTGTTTCTCTTGTACTTTGTTTTGCCATAAATTTATTTATTTATAATTCTGATTTATTCGTACAAATACCTTGGAAAAAATGCAAAAGTTTGTTTTTTGTTGGCATTTATATTTTCTCCTCTAATTAGTAAAGTAATGAGAATTTAAATATATTACATTAATAATCTGTAAAGTTCGTGTCGAATTTTGTTCTTGAAAACTTTGGATTTGAGGCGGTAATATGTACATGTGAAACATACCCCATGGCAATTTAATAAAACAAATAAGCTTAGTCTATAGTCTAAACTATAGCTCCGTCTATAGTCTGGACTATAGAACAGTATATAGTCTGGACTATAGAATAGTCTATAGTCTGGACTTTAGAACAGTCTATAGTCTGGACTATATAAAAGTCTATAGTATGGAATATAGAAGAGTCTATAGTCTGGACTGTAGAACAGTCTTTAGCCTGGACAATAGAACAGTCTGTTCTATAGTCCAGACTATAGACTGTTCTATAGTCCAGACTATAGACTGTTCTATAGTCCAGACTATAGACTATTCTATAGTCCAGACTATAGACTGTTCTATAGTCCAGACAATAGACTGTTCTATATATAGTCCAGACTATAGACTGTTATATAGTGCAGACTATAAACTGTTCTATAGTCCAGTCTATGGACTATTATATAATCCAGACTATAGACTGTTCTATATTCTAGACTATAGACTGTTATATAGTCCAGACTATAGACTATTCTATAGTCCAGACTATAGACTATTCTATAGTCCAGACTATAGACTATTCTATATTCCAGACTATAGACTGTTCTATAGTCCTGAATATAGACTGTTCTATAGAACAATCTATAATCTATAGTCTAGACTATAGACTGTTCTATAGTACAGACTATGGCTATTCTATGGTCCAGACTATAGACTATTCTCTATTTCAGACTACAGACTGCTCTATAGTCCAGACTAGAGACTGAGCTATAGTTTAGACTATAGACTGTTCTATAGAACAATCTATAATCTGGACTGGACTATATTCCAGACTATAGACTGTTCTATAGAACAATCTATAATCTGGACTGGACTATATTCCAGACTATAGACTGTTCTATAGAACAATCTATAACCTGGACTGGACTATATTTCAGACTATAAACTGTTCTATAGTCCAGACTATAGACTGTTCTATAGTCCAGACGATAGACTGTTCTATATTCCAGACTATAGACTGATATGGGGTTTAAACTATAGACTATATACATTTTTGTAGCGTATAATATCAACAAAGCCCACCGCTGTCATGCTTCATTAGCTTTATTGTTTTATAAGTATTTTCTTTATTCTCTAGCACGTAATTATCTGCTAAAATATGTATATTATTATGATACTCGTACTAGTATAACGCATTTGAAAATAAATATGTTTCCTTTATAATTTGAAAATTTATTTTATTATACATACTTAGTAAACTCATACGAACACATACACATAGACCACAATTAGTGAATTTTTTGAAAAATGTACTTTTATTAGAAATACCCAAAACATACAAACACGTTTATGGTATTTAATTGACGTTAAGCTTTAGTGGTTGGCCCTAATGGGTTCAAATACATTCATTATATTTTTAAAGTTGCAGAGCAAAAACAAAATAGCATTTAATGGTTTGAAATACTTTTACACACGTTCACAAGCAGTGTATTAGCAAAAGCACAGTGAGACGTTATAGTTCAAAAAGTTTTGCGATATAAATGCTAGATCATATATTCCTATTTTATACCTTTGTTACACTGTGCCACATAACGTTACTCATTTACACTTGTGTGTTTGTCTGTACGTAATAAATAGTTTCAAACATGTGGCTGTAAGTAGTATATATAGGAATATATAATAAAGTACACTCGTAATGTGTTTATGCTCCAACAAAATACTTTAGTTAAAATGTTTGATTTTAAGCCCCCCTTCAATTAAATACACTCATTCGCACACTTTTACATTTAAACACATGTGTAAATTCCTCGAGGAAAAAGTACAAACAAAAAACTAAACTATTTACCTATACTAACATACACACACATACAAATACTTATACACATGCAAACACACAATTTTTTAACTCATTGAAAAGAACGTGACCTACTATTTCATATAATATAGTGAAAAAAAACATCAAATATTATAAACCTTTAGAATTAATAACATAAATGCATGATTTTCAAATAAATAGTTTTTAAAATTTAAACAAATATTTGTTTCTAGTGAAAACTTTTCCTTACATATTAAATTGTATGCCGTATACGTAATATTTTTTAACTAAAATTAAGTATACGCACTGTTCTAACCGAACACTAGAAAATTTCCTTTTTTATAGAAAATTCTGGCAAAATTTCTATTTTTATAAGAAACTTTCACAAAATTTCACTTTCTATAGAAATTTTATGGTAAATTATGGAAAAGTAATCAAGAGAGTAAATTGTGTATGACGTCTTCAAATGATTACAGTTAACTTTATGGATCCTACATCGTCTATGGTATGACCTTTAGAACAATTTATAATAGTCTATAGTGCGTCCTATAAAACAAAGTCAAAAGTCTGGAACTGTACAACAGTCTATAATCTGGATAATAGAACAGTATATAATCTGGATAATTGAACAGTATATAGTCTGTACTATAGAACGTTCTATAGTCTGTACTATAGAACGTTCTATAGTCCGGACTATAGAACGGTCTATAGTCTGGACTATAGAATAGTCCATAGTCTGGACTATGGAATAGTCTATAGTCTAGACTATATAACAGTCTATAGTCTGGACTGTAGACCAGTATATAGTCTAGACTGTAGAACAGTCTATAGTCTGGACTATAGAACAGTCTATAGTCTGGACTATAGAACAGTCTATAGTCTGGACTATAGAACAGTCTATAGTCTGGACTATAGAACAGTCTATAGTCTAGACAATAGAACAGTCTATAGTCTGGACTATAGAACAGTCTATAGTCTGGACTATAGAACAATAGTCTGGACAGTCTATAGTCTGAACTATAGAACAGTCTATAGGATAGACTATAGAGCATTCTATAGTCTGGACTATAGAACAGTCTATAGTCTGGACTATAGAATAGTCTCTAGTCTGGACTATAGAACAGTCTATAGTCTGGACTATAGAACAGTCTATAGTCTGGACTATAGAACAGTCTAAAGTATGGACTATAGAACAGTCTATCGTCTGGACTATAGAACAGTCTATCGTCTGGACTATAGAACAGTGTATAGTCTGGACTATAGAACAGTCTATAGTCTGGACTATAGAACAGTCTATAGTCTGGACTATAGAACAGTCTATAGTCTTTACTATAGAACAATCTATAGTCTGGACTATAGAACAATCTATAGTCTGGACTATAGAACAGTCTATAGTCTGGACTATAGAACAGTCTATAGTATTGACTATAGAACAGTCTATAGTCTGGACTATAGAACAGTCTATAGTCTGGACTATAGAGCAGTCTATAGTCTGGACTATAGAACAGTCTATAGTCTGGACTATAGAACAGTCTATAGTCTGGACTATAGAACAGCCTATAGTCTGGACTATAGAACAGTCTATAGTCTGGACTATGAAACAGTCTAGAGTCTGGCCTATAGACCAATCTATAGTCTGGACTATAGAACAGCCTATAGTCTGGACTATAAAACAGTCTATAGTCTGGACTATAGAACGGTCTATAGTCTGGACTATAGAACAGTCTATAGTCTGGACTATACAACAGTCTATAGTCTGTCCAGACTATAGAACAGTCTGCACAGTTAATAGTCTGGACTATAGAACAGTCTATAGTCTGGACTATAGAACAGTCTAAAGTATGGACTATAGAATAGTCTATCGTCTGGACTATAGAACAGTCTAAAGTCTGGACTATAGAACAGTCTATCGTCTGGGCTATAGAACAGTGTATAGTCTGGACTATAGAACAGTGTATAGTCTGGACTATAGAACAGTCTATAGTCTGGACTATAGAACAGTCTATAGTCTTACTATAGAACAATCTATAGTCTGGACTATAGAACAGTCTATAGTCTGGTCTATAGAACAGTCTATAGTATTGACAATAGAACAGTCTATAGTCTGGACTATAGAACAGTCTATAGTCTGGACTATAGAGCAGTCTATAGTCTGGACTATAGAACAGTCTATAGTCTGGACTATAGAACAGTCTATTGTCTGGAATATAGAACAGCCTATAGTCTGGACTATAGAACAGTCTATAGTCTGGACTATAGAACAGCCTATAGTCTGGACTATAGAACAGTCTATAGTCTGGACTATGAAACAGTCTAGAGTCTGGTCTATAGACCAATCTATAGTCTGGACTATAGAACAGTCTATAGTCTGGACCATAGAACAGTCTATAGTCTTGTCTATAGACCAATCTATAGTCTGGACTATAGAACAGTCTATAGTCTGGACTATAGAACAGTCTATAGTCTGGACTATAGAACGGTCTATAGTCTGGACTATAGAACGGTCTATAGTCTGGACTATAGAACAGTCTTTAGTCTGGACTACAGAACAGTCTATAGTCTGGACTATAGAACAGTCTATAGTCTGGACTATAGAGCAGTCCATAGTCTGGACTATAGAAAAGTCTATAGTCTGGACTATAGAAAATTCTATAGTCTGGACTATAGCATAATCCATGGTCTGGAATTGGTCTGAAATATAGAACAGTCTGTAGTCTAAACTATAGAACAGTCTATAGTCTGGACTATAGAAGATTTTATAGTCTAGACTATAGAACAGCCTATAGTCTGGACTATAGAACAGTCTATAGTCTGAACAGTCTATAGTCTGAATTATAGAACAGTCTATATTGTGGACTATTAAACAGTCTATAGCCTGGCCTATATAACAATCTATAGTCTGGACTGAAGAACAATAGTCTAGACCATAGAATGATCAATAGTCTGAAAAATAACAGTCTTTAATCTGGACTACAGAACAATTTTTTGAAAAATTTATCTTTCTGTTGAAAATTTTTGCTAAATTTTTATATGAAAAATGTTCGTAAAATTTTTCTTTCATAGAAAATTTTTGCAAAATGTATGTTTGTTTTTAAAGTTTTTCGCAAAATTTCTATTTTTTTTTTTTAATTTTTGCAAAATTTTTCTTTTTGTAGAAAATTTTAGCAAATTTCTCTTTTTTTTACAGAAAAATTTTTATTTTAGAATTTTTAAATAAAAGTTTTGTAATTTTAAGCAAATTATTGATTCTATTCAAAGTTCTTAAATTTTATGCCGTATACGTAATTTCTATAAATATAAATTACGTATACGCTTCATTGCAATAGCAGATCTCTATTTTTACAGAAACTTAGTAATATAGATCTCGTCACTTCTGTGTAACTTCTAACCGTTTAGTGTCCACTAAACACCAAATTTTATTAAAAGTTAAAATAAAGATTCAATTCAACAAATTTTCTACCTTTTTTAAGAGTCATTTATTCCTTGCAGCACTAATTGCCTTCTAACATTTAAACTCCTTTAAAAGTTTTCGTTTTACTTAAAGACATATTTGTAGGTTTGCACTTCCTTTTAATGAAGAGAAGCTCTTTACACATACGAGAGCTCCTTGAAATACGTATAAACTTATAATAACAAACTAAATTTATACTTCCAAACATATAAAACTAGAAAAGTATCCTACATAACAAACACATAGAAAACTGCAAATGCTATACACACATACATACATTTACTCTAAATAACACAAGTAGGTGTAATGTAAGTACTTCCGTTTTTTGTTTTTAAATTAAACCACCTTTCAACATACAATTGCACTTAATTTAGCAACAACTATTATTGTAAACCGAACCAAAACATCTAACAACAACTTTAGAAAAAAGAAAAGATTATTTTTATGGAAAAAAACTACTGCTAACAACAATAACTACAATGAGAACAACAGCAAAAACAACATTGTCAGCAAAGATGCCAATTAAATGTTAAAACGAGTACGAGTACTGACTACTTAGTACCAACTAAATAACTATGGCATTACTTTAAAGACAACAGCAGCAACAACAACAACAACAACTCTACCATTTCTCAAGAGAGAGTAAAAAAAAACGAAATAATAAAATAACAACTGAAAAAAGTGGTAAGAACAAAGCATGAATGTACAAGTGTTAAAGAGAGCAAAGTTGGTATGTCGTTTTCAATTGGTTACAATGAACTTTATGGATCCTACACACGGACTATAGAACATTCTGTAGTCTGGGTTATAGAACAATCTGAAGTCTATATATCAAATAATACAATCTGGAATATAGAACAGTGTATAGTCTGGACTATAGAATAGTCTATAGTCAGAAATATGGCACAGTCTGGACTTCTACAATCTACAGTCTAAACTATAGAACAGCCTACAGACTGGATTATAGAATACTATATAGACTGGACTATAGAACAGTCTATAGTCTGGACTATAGAACAGTCTATAGTCTGGACTATAGAACAGTCTATAGTCTGGACTATAGAACAGTCTATAGTCTGGACTATAGAACAGTCTATAGTCTGGACACTATAACAGTCTATAGTCTGGACTATAGAACAGTCTATAGTCTGGACCCTAGAACAGTCTATAGTCTGGACTCTAGAACAGTCTATAGTATGGACTCTAGAACAGTCTATAGTGTGGACTATAGAACAGTCTATAGTCTGGACTATAGAACAGTCTATAGTCTGGACTATAGAAAAGTCTATAGTCTGGACTATAGAGCAGTCTATAGTCTGAACTATAGAACAGTCTATAGTCTGGACTATAGAACAGTCTATAATCTGGACTATAGAACAGTCTATAGTCTGGACTATATAACAATCTATAGTCTTGACTATAGAATAGTCTATAGTCTGAACTATAGAACAGTCAATAGTCTGGACTATAGAACAGTCTATAGTCTGGACTATTGAACAGTCTATAGTCTGGACTATTGAACAGTCTATAGTCTGTACTAAAGAACAGACTATAGACTGTTCAATAGACTGGAGATATAGAACAGAGTATAGTCTGGACTATAGAGCAGTCTATAGTCTGGACTCTAGAACAGCCTATAGTCTGGACTCCAGAACATTCTATAGTCTGGACTAAAGAACAGTCTATAGTCTGGTCTATAGAACAGTCTATAGTCTGGGCTATAGAACAGTCTATAATTTGGACTATATAACAGTCTGGACTGTAGAACAGTCTATAGTCTGGACTGTAGAACAGTCTATAGTCTGGACTATAGAACAGTCTATAGTCTGGACTGAAGAACAGTCTATAGTCTGGAATGTAGAACAGCCTATAGTCTGGGCTATAGAACAGTCTATAGTCTGGACTATATAACAGTCTATAGTCTGGACTATAGAACAGTCTATAGTCTGGACTATAGAGCAGTCTATAGTCTGTGCTCTAGAACAGTCTATAGTCTGCGCTGTAGAACAGTCTATAGTCTGGACTATAGAACAGTCTATAGTCTGGACTGTAGAACAGTCTATAGTCTGGGCTATAGAACAGTCTATAGTCTGGACTATATAACAGTCTATAGTCTGGACTATAGAACAGACTATAGTCTGGACTATAAAGCAGTCTATAGTCTGTGCTCTAGAACAGTCTATTGTCTGGACTATAGAACAGTCTATAGTCTGGACTATAGAACAGTCTATTGTCTGGACAATAGTCTGGACTACAGAACAGTCCATAGTCTGGACTACAGAACAGTCTATAGTCTGGACTACAGAACAGTCTATAGTGTGGACTATAGAACAGTCTATAATGTGGACTATGGAACAGTCTATAGTCTGGACTATAGAGCAGTCTATAGTCTGGACTCTAGAACAGTCTATAGTCTGGACTCTAGAACAGTCTGTAGTCTGGACTATAGAGCAGTCTATAGTCTGGACTATAGAACAGTCTATAGTCTGGACTCTAGAACAGTCTATAGTCTGGACTATAGAACAGTCTATAGTCTGGACTATAGAACAGTTATAGTGTGGACTATCGAACAATCTATAGTCTGGACTATAGATCATTTATATCATTCTAAAATATGAACTATAGATTTTCTATAGGCTGGAATATAGATCACTTTATAGTTGGAACTATTTGCCGAACTATAGCTAAGTCTTAAGTGTGGACCATAGACCAGTCTATAATATAGATTATAGATCAGTCTATAGTCTTGACTATAAATCAGTCTTTAGACTCGACTATAAGTCATGTTATAGACTTTAAATCATTTTTAAATAATTTACAAGTCGTTATAACCGCCACCCATATATTATTCCTTTTATTTTATAGTTCCGTGCTTGAAGTCTTTTAACAAAAAAGTGGAAAATTTGTTGGCTTGTTTTCCACTTGTACATAACAATTTAAGTCAATGGTAACCCATTGACCCAATGAACACAAGACTAAAGAAGGCAAAAAAATGGAAAACATATAAAAAACAACAACAATAACCAGAATAAAACTGTAAAAAAAAATAAAAACAACAACTTTAAGCTGTTGAAGTTGAAGTTGTTTTTTGCTATTGTGCTTTTTTTTCTAACTACCACTCTAATGCATGCACAAACACGTTTAACAGCTATGTATTAGTATGTGTGTGTGTTTTTCAAACTAATGCTATTTCTAATTCGACTTAAAAAACAATGCGTTTTTATTTTATATATGGCTTCCACACATGAGAAGATGTAAGTATGTATGTTAGTGATGCCAGATAGGAGGTAGGTAAGAAAAAATTGAATTCCCAAAAACCTGGATTGAAAAGAACTGAAACTAAACTAATAAGGGAATTTGTTCTAAAGTGACAGATTTAATAGTTTTTCAATAGTTTATAAGGTGAACAATGTGGCAATCTTTTTAACCTACAATACTTATGTACCAGTAAAGTCATGCATGTTTCTAGTCCACTTTTTTTTGCTGCCGCTATAGACATGTGTACATGAGTTTATTTATATGGCTGTAGTTGTAGGAAGTTCTTGTACGTGCTCGTAACTTAAACCATTAATTATTGCACTCAACTGCAATACAATAAGTTGTACATCTAAGCAGCATATTAAGTTTATATCTTTTATTGCGCAATTTTTAAAACGTAATTTTTTTCTCATTATTTTTTTTTTACTCTAAAAAACGAATTTCTAAAATAATTTCTTTTTCGTTCAATTGTTTAACTATTACAATTTCATAAAAAAACTAGAAGGGAACAGCAACTAAAGCATGCTTGTTGTGTTGCGCTGTTTCCTCTTTACGTTTATATTTCCTTTTCCCGTTTTTCGTTTTCGCTTGTTGTTCATGTAACAATTACAGTTTGAGTGTGTCACCTTGTTGCTTCAAAGCATCCGTTATATTTCACCTACTACTATAGGTTTTCCTTTTTTATAAAAATATCTATGTATATGTAGTTGACTGCCTTAAAGCCTTCCGAACATTAGGGGGTTATTTAACAAAAGCAAGAAGTTTAAAAAAGTTGCTTCGGTCCATTATCATATCATTTATATTGTACCATTTTTGGAATCTTCAGATATTTAGTGAAAAACGTACAAGAAGGCAGTTTTGGCCAATATCATAGATTCCCTAATATTTACGTAGAAGTATGTTTTGTTCAGTTTTTTCTTGTTTCTCCCTCTTGATTCTTATATACTGCTTTTCATTTTATGTCGTTCCTGAGAAAATACCCTTTGGCAAACAAAACAGTTTAAGCTGTTATACGCGTACTTTTGCTGTTTATTATATTTATTTAAAATTTTATTTGTTTAAAAACGCAAGGGAATTTTGCCTTAGTTTAGAACAGGAAACGGATTTCATTGCTTATGATTATTATACACACATACTAATACCTTTCATACACGTGTAACTTATTTATTAATGTAATAACTAACTAACTAACTAACTAACTAACTAACTAACTAACTAACTAACTACTACTAACTACTAACTAACTAACTAACTAACTAACTAACTAACTAACTAACTAACTAACTAACTAACTAACTAACTAACTAACTAACTAACTAACTAACTAACTAACTAACTAACTAACTAACTAACTAACTAACTAACTAACTAACTAACTAACTAACTAACTAACTAACTAACTAACTAACTAACTAACTAACTAACTAACTAACTAACTAACTAACTAACTAACTAACTAACTAACTAACTACTAACTAACTAACTAACTAACTAACTAACTACTAACTAACTAACTAACTAACTAACTAACTACTAACTAACTAACTAACTAACTAACTAACTAACTAACTAACTAACTAACTAACTAACTAACTAACTAACCTAACTAACTAACTAACTAACTAACTAACTAACTAACTAACTAACTAACTAACTACTAACTAACTAACTAACTAACTAACTAACTAACTAACTAACTAACTAACTAACTAACTAACTAACTAACTACTAACTAACTAACTAACTAACTAACTAACTAACTAACTAACTAACTAACTAACTAACTAACTAACTAACTAACTAACTAACTAACTAACTAACTAACTAACTAACTAACTAACTAACTAACTAACTAACTACTAACTAACTAACTAACTAACTACTAACTACTAACTAACTAACTAACTAACTAACTAACTAACTAACTAACTAACTAACTAACTACTAACTAACTAACTAACTAACTAACTAACTAACTACTAACTACTACTAACTAACTAACTAACTAACTAACTAACTAACTAACTAACTAACTACTAACTAACTAACTAACTAACTAACTAACTAACTAACTAACTAACTAACTAACTAACTAACTACTAACTAACTAACTAACTAACTAACTAACTAACTAACTAACTAACTAACTAACTAACTAACTAACTAACTAACTAACTAACTAACTAACTACTAACTAACTAACTAACTAACTAACTAACTAACTAACTAACTAACTAACTAACTAACTAACTAACTAACTAACTAATGAACAGCTAACCCAAAAAGGAACTTGATCTCGTAAGAGGATGGCTCAGTAAATTAGTTTATTGTCCGTCGACTAGTTGGTGTGTGTAGGTATCTCCCTAGACTCTAAGACTAGCCTTATCTAGAACAAACGTATGGCTATTTCACCTCTAAAGCGTTCATCGTTAAGATTGGAAAAGTGGACTTTGTTTTTACCAGTAGCCCCAATAAGCACAATGGCATCACAGGTAACATGTAAGAGTTAAATTCTTGGAACGAGTAGATGAACACTAACTCTTAAGATAACAGTTTAGCTGTCTTCTTCAAAATTGGGAAGATATTCATTGGAATTTGTGCCAGACCCGACAAGTACAACCGAAGTACCAACGATAGTGCCCACAGATTCATAAACTACTCGTAAGAAGACTGTATAGAGGATCGATATGATTGAAATAATACAATTTAACCTCCGTCGAAGCAAGACCGCTTAAAACGCTCAGATAGGTGAGCTGAAGAAAAGTAAGGCACATATAGCTTTAATCCAGGACGATTCTATTGACGATTCGAAACAACGTTTCTGGATTGATCCTGTGAATTAATAAATCTTCGTTCAGAAAAAATGTGATGCAACTTCCCAACTTGTAGTTCACTAAACGCTTTAACTCACCGAAAGCCACCTCTATCAATAGGATCACGAAAAAAGTATTAGATATAACAATATGTTTAGAGGATCTTTTAAACGAACTTTAGGATTGAAGAGCGTCTGAAGAGCACTCGTTGCGATACTCATCAAAACGGAATTGTTTTTTAGCATTATCGTTTAGGATTAAGCTGGTTGTAAGTGAATCCTGCGACATTTACGCAAGAATTTTTACTGAAACATTAAAGTGAAAAAAAATCCACACACATACATTTTATGCAATTTGCAAATGAGGTTAAAACTCAATTTAAATCACATTAAAAAAAATAAATATTGTTGATCATCGTTTTATCTCAACTTTTCATTTAAACATTTCTCTTTCACTTCCAGCCTATTTAAATAGTTTCCTTTTCAATTTAAACCAATACCCCACATTTTTTTGTTCGCCAAATAGTAAATAAAAAAGTGCAAACCTCAGATATTTAACATTTATATATTGTAACGAACGAGTACAATTTCCGTTCGTTATGTAGGACATCAGACCAAAAAGAAGGAAACGAACGAACGAACAAATCAGAAAAAAAACTCACTCGCATACAACATTTATTACAAGCCAAAGATTATGGTCATTAAAAGTGTATTATTCAGTATTGTAATACTGAAAAAAAGGATAGTAAATCCTTTACATGAGCAAGCACATTTTTAATTAAAATGGCAGGAATACACAAACAAAAATTCAAGAAAATTCACCCAAAAATAGAACAACTGCCGGACAAGCAGATACTTGTACTTGATAATGTTTAATGATAATGCGTATTTATTTACAAACACACACATACAAATACGTGTAAGTATGTGTGTTTAATTTTTTGTTTTTGTATTTGCTGTTGGCAGCAAATAAAAGTTGAATTTAAATTCATTTTTATTCAAAAAGGGAAATAAATGGTCATCAACATACAATTCAACTTAATTTTCTCTTCTGCTGACGTGTGTGTGCGGATTTTTTTTTTTTTTTTTCATATTTAAATGTGGCAACACTTAAGCAATATTGATTATACTTAAACGGAACCGGAAATTTATCTCGCTTCAGTGTCATTTGTGTGTGCAGCATGTGTCAGATGAACTCTATTATTTGGCATGTGAAACCCAGAGATAAGAGCGTGTGTGTGTATGAATGCGAGAGTGGTTTATTTTGATAATGAACACCTCTTATTCACTCTCTGGTTTTCTATATTTTTTACACATTTAATTTGATGTGTAGTGCTGACTGCCGTTTTAATGAATCTTATCCTTGCTTGTAATCAAAATCAGGATGTTATTTGTTTTAATCATTCCTCCTGCACAACACAACAAATTGCGTGCAGGCTACACTTCAACAATGTGATTTTGGTGTCCAATTGGTACAATTGAAAGATGGTGGTCCTTGTACATTGTCTCTTCAAAGTATAGTCTATAGTCTAGTCTATAGTCTAGTCCATAGTCTAGTCTAGTCTAGTCTAGTCTAGTCTATAGTCTAGTCTATAGTCTAGTCTATAGTCTAGTCTATAGTCTAGTCTATAGTCTAGTCTATAGTCTAGTCTATAGTCCAGTCTATAATCCGGTCTATAGCCTAGTCTATGGTCTAGTCTATAGTATAGTCTATAGTATAGTCTATAGTATAGTCTATAGTCTAGTCTGTAGTCTAGTCTATAGTCTAGTCTATAGTCTAGCCTATAGTCTAGTCTATAGTCTAGCCTATAGTCTAGTCTATAGTTTGGTCTATAGTCCAGTCTATAGTCTAGCCTATAGTCTAGTCTATAGTCTAGCCTATAGTCTAGTCTATAGTTTGGTCTATAGTCCAGTCTATAGTCCAGTCTATAGTCTTGTCTATAGTCTAGTCTATAGTCTTGTCTATAGTCTAGTCTATAGTCTAATCTATAGTCTAGTCTATAGTCTAGTCTATAGTCTAGTCTATAGTCTAGTCTATAGTCTAGTCTATAGTCTAGTCTATAGTCTAGTCTATAGTCTAGTCTATAGTCTAGTCTATAGTCTAGTCTATAGTCTAGTCTATAGTCTAGTCTATAGTCTAGTCTATAGTCTAGTCTATAGTCTAGTCTATAGTCTAGTCTATAGTCTAGTCTATAGTCTAGTCTATAGTCTAGTCTATAGTCTAGTCTATGTCTAGTCTATAGTCTAGTCTATAGTCTAGTCTATAGTCTAGTATAGTCTAGTCTATAGTCCTAGTCTATAGTCTAGTCTATAGTCTAAGTCTATAGTCTAGTCTATAGTCTAGTCTATAGTCTAGTCTATAGTCTAGTCTATAGTCTAGTCTATAGTCTAGTCTATAGTCTAGTCTATAGTCTAGTCTATAGTCTAGTCTATAGTCTAGTCTATAGTCTAGTCTATAGTCTAGTCTATAGTCCTAGTCTATAGTCTAGTCTATAGTCTAGTCTATAGTCTAGTCTATAGTCTAGTCTATAGGTCTAGTCTATAGTCTAGTCTATAGTCAGTCTATAGTCTAGTCTATAGTCTAGTCTATAGTCTAGTCTATAGTCTAGTCTATAGTCTATTCTATAGTCTAGTCTATAGTCTAGTCTATAGTCTAGTCTATAGTCTAGTCTATAGTCTAGTTCTATAGTCTAGTCTATAGTCTAGTCTATGTCTAGTCTATAGTCTAGTCTATAGTCTCGCTATAGTTAGTCTATAGTCTATGTCTATAGTCTAGTCTATAGTCTAGTCTATAGTATAGTCTATAGTCTAGTCTATAGTCTAGTCTATAGTCTAGTCTATAGTCTAGTCTATAGTCTAGTCTATAGTCTAGTCTATAGTCTAGTTATAGTCTAGTCTATAGTCTAGTTTATAGTCTAGTCTATAGTCTAGTCTATAGTCTAGTCTATAGTCTAGTCCATAGTCTAGTCTATAGTCTAGTCTATAGTCTAGTCTATAGTCTAGTCTATAGTCTAGTCTATAGTCTAGTCTATAGTCTAGTCTATAGTCTAGTCTATAGTCTAGTCTATAATCTTGTCTATAGTCTAGTCTATAGTCTTGTCTATAGTCTAGTCTATAGTTTAGACTATAGTCTAGTTTATAGTCTAGTCTATAGTCTAGTCTATAGTCTTGTCTATAGTCTAGTCTATAATCTAGTCTATAATCTAGTCTATAGTCTAGTCTATAGTCTAGTCTATAGTGTATAGTCTAGTCTATAGTCTAGTCTATAGTGTATAGTCTAGTCTATAGTCTAGTCTATAGTCTAGTCTATAGTCTAGTCTATAGTCTAGTCTATAGTCTAGTCTATAGTCTAGTCTATAGTCTAGTCTATAGTCTAGTCTTTAGTCTAGTCTATAGTCTAGTCTATAGTCTAGTCTATAGTCTAGTCTATAGTCTAGTCTATAGTCTAGTCTATAGTCTAGTCTATAGTCTAGTCAATAGTCTAGTCTATAGTCTAGTATAGTCTAGTCTATAGTCTAGTCTATAGTCTAGTCTATAGTCTAGTCTATAGTCTAGTCTATAGTCTAGTCTATAGTCTAGTCTATAGTCTAGTCTAGTCTAGTCTATAGTCTAGTCTATAGTCTAGTCTATAGTCTAGTCTATAGTCTAGTCTATAGTCTAGTCTATAGTCTAGTCTATAGTCTAGTCTATAGTCTAGTCTATAGTATAGTCTATAGTCTATTCTAGTCTATAGTATAGTCTATAGTCTAGTCTATAGTCTAGTCTACAGTCTAGTCTATAGTCTAGTCCAACGGTTCCCAAATGGGGGTCCGCGGACCCCTAGTGGTCCGTAGTAAAATCCTAGGGGGTCCGCGAAGACGAACGAAAAAAACCATGAATAAACAATATTCTGCTTTTATATGTATGTACAAATATATCCAATTTTTGTGCAATAATCCCAAATTTTTTGGTGACTTTTTGAATTTTATTTTTTCGGTTGTTTATCAGGAAGAAGCTAGTCCCTACAAATTTATTGTATAACTTTTATAAAGTAAGTACTGCGTGATTTGTAATTTTTATTTCCTGTATATGTACTGAAATAATGGTTTTTATTTCAGACAAATAATACTCTGCCTTACAATTAAATTAGGGATACTGGTATTCCAGAGTATGAAGTTCAATTCAAATACAAGCTTATTACAGATTTAAGTTTATCAAATTGTAAGCAAAAATGTTCTCGTTTGAAAGGACAACAATTATATATTTCCAAAACAGAGGTGACTCTTTATGCATCTCTTTATAAATATTACAATCCGACGTGATACACAGATTTTAACTTGATTTTGTCGACCAATACATATTATTAAATTAACATCAGAAAATCCATAGCGTTTCGCGTAAATATGTAGCCAAAAACCATGAAGTAAAATAATTCGTTGGTATTTTAAAATTCAAATTTAAGTTCCAAATTCACACTACTTTAACAAAGAGTTCAAATCATATATTATGCGGATAACGCATTCCGCAACAACATAGAAGAAGTCCAACTTTCTTATATTATTTTCCCGAAAACTTAGCTCACTTACTCAGTTCACCCTTTGCAATCGCAACAAATTTTTGAAACGTGACTCCTTAAGCACATGTGACAATATTTGATAAAGAAACCTTTTCGCTACCTTGAAGAAAAATGAACATGAAAGATCTCACGATCATAAAATTAAACATCATGTTAACATATCAACAAAGAAGTCATTCTATCTTCAAAACATGCAATTGAAAACCTATCTGAAATATTATATATTCTCAATGTACGGGAAAAAAAATATGTATGGGGGTCCGCGAAATTAAATAAGCTCTTCAAGGGGTCCGCGAAGTAAAAATCTGTGGGAACCGCTGGTCTAGTCTATAGTCTAGTCTACAGTCTAGTCTATAGTTTCTAGTCTATGGTATAGTATGAACTTTGTGCTTTGAGTAGCATACATATGTATGTTACAAACAAAAGCTCAAACTAAATGCTCCATTTTTGAAACTAAATATTTATAACATTGAAAACATATTTTTTTTGTTGCATACATTGGCGACGCATAATTTTCAAACGTGTATGGTTTTTCGACTAGAGTTAGTTGAGTGCCACATTGTCATGTGTGACGTGATAGTCATGTTACCTGTTCAGCATAAACATGGTGTGAAGATATACTAAATAATCTGAGAAATGGTTGCTTGGCTTTTTAGTCATATGAATGCGGGTAAAGAGTGACTGTCATTTGGGGACGATACTTGTAGTGTCATCATTGTTGGGAGGAGTAGGGAAATGTTAGACATTGTTAGTTATGCTTGTTAGTAGTAAACATGATTTTGCATAAGTTTTTATTTATTCGTTTAACAATGGAATCGATAATATTTCAACACTGTTTATGAAATTTCTAATAAATTTTCTGTCACTATTAAATACTTTTAAATTTAAAACAGATATCGGCTATAGTCTAGACTAGACTGGACTATAGACTAAGCTATGGGCTAGAACATAGACTAGACTATGGACTAGACTAAAGCTATCATTTAACTTCTTTGGCCAAACTCTGCATGACTTATTTTTAGTCACTCTGTTTTTTGTGATTTTTTTTCGTTTTTAGCATTAATTTTTTGTTTTATTTACAGGGATACTAAATAAAGTCAATTTGTGTATAAAACTAATGGTAGTAGGGAGACAAAAAGGACAGGTGTTTTATAAATGATGTACATATCGCTTATTTAGCAAAAAAGTGTGCTAAATCGCAAACAAAGTAACGAGAAAAATTAACATTTTTTAAATATTAAAAAAAAATTATTTAAACATATCTGAATGTACAGTTTATTTTGTAGTTCCAAAATCAAACATGACGAATATTGTTTTAGTACACTTTTGCAGTAAATAAGCGATATGTATGCAAGGATGTTTGCACGAGTATGTTAAAATGGTTCGTTAGTTTACTAATTAAGGTCAAAGGTTTATTATGACTTTTATGTTTTGTTGTTTCTCTCTCTCTCTTTCTCTGTATGTTAATAAATTTGTATAGTTGCATAATTTTTTGTTTGGGGTTAGATTTTGTTTAAATATAAACTTTAACAAGTAAGAGTTCTATATTCGACTGAGCCTAATCTTATATACACTTCACTATAGCAGCAGAAAGTCCCCTTTTATAGATGTTAATACTAATATTAAGATATATACCCTTCTCAGGAAAGTAGAGGTTATAGAAATCAAATCAATCTAACAAACATACATAATTGCAAGAAAAATCATAGAAACTGTCAAAAAACAATATAATGACAAAATGCAACAACAACATGAAATCCATGAAGTCACAATAACAAAATAAACGCCAACACCAAAAACTCTGTAAATGAAAAAGCAACAACTCCTCTCAAAACAAAATGCTGAAACAGTGACGTCACTATAACAAAACAAAAAAACGCACAAATACATTTCATAAACAACAACACCTGCCTGCAGGCTTTGAAACAATAACAATGCTGTATATAACAACAAAAACAGTTTGAAAGAAAGTACAACAACAATAATAATAATAATACTTAAGAAAAAATTACATTTAATATTCATAACTTCCTTACTTGTTTTTTATAGTATTTGATTACTTCACGCATAGTGTCGGGTGTTGGCGGCAGCATCTACATTTTAGTTATTTCACTAAAAATACACTTTAACACTTTTTAGTGTTGGCGGCAGCTTCTAGATTCTAGTTATTTATCAAAAAATACACTTTAACACTTTTTATTGTTATTTGCACTTGTTAATCACTTAATTAATGCTTTAAATTACTTTAATTTTTAATATTATTATTATGAAAAACATAATTTTAAAATGAGTCTTTATAAATTTTTACAAATTGGCAACCGCTTAGTTAAAGAATTAAAAGAAAACTAATAAAAAGTAGAGTGAATATGCAAATGAAAGGGAATAGCTGAAATGTCAAAATGCTTATGTCCATTAGTTTTCTAAAATCCTTAAGGTATGCTAAGGATTTTGCGTGTTTCATTTTTATACTGCTGTACATTCTATAACATTTCTGAATGAAAAACCTCCTTATATGCGCAAAGTGGAAATAAAACTATATTTTATTTAAAAAAAGAAATAATGTAGTATACCTTAAGGCTGATCTAAACTAACTAACTAACTAACAAACAAACAAACAAACAAACAAACAAACAACAAACAAACAACAAACAAACAAACAAACAAACAAACAAACAAACAAACAAACAAACAACAAACAAACAAACAAACAAACAACACAACAAACAAACAAACAAACAAACAAACAAACAAACAAACAAACAAACAAACAACAAACAAACAAACAAACAAACAAACAACAAACAAACAAACAAACAAACAAACAAACAAAAAAACAACAACAAACAAACAAACAAACAAACAACAAACAAACAAACAAACAAACAAACAAACAAAACAACAAACAAACAAACAAACAAACAAACAAACAACAACAAACAACAACAAACAAACAAACAAACAAACAACAAACAAACAAACAAACAAACAAACAAACAACAAACAAACAAACAAACAAACAAACAAACAAACAACAACATACAAACAACAAACAAACAACAAACAAACAAACAAACAAACAAACAACAAACAAACCAACAAACAAACAAACAACAAACAAACAAAAAACAACAACAAAACAAACAAACAAACAAACAAACAAACAAACACAAACAAACAAACAAACAAACAAACAAACAAACAAACAAACAAACAACAGCAAAACAAACAAACACAACAAACAACCAAACAAACAAACAAACAACAAACAACCAAACAACAAACAAACAAACAAACAAACAAACAAACACAACAAACAAACAAACAAACAACCAAACAAACAAACAAACAAACAAACAACAAACAACAAACAACAAACAAACAAAAACAATACAACCAAACAACAAACAGAAACAAACAGACAACAAACAACAAACAAACACACTAAACTAAACTAAACAATCAACTAAACTAACTAACGACTAACTAACTAAACTAACTACGACGAAACTAACTAACTAAAACTAACTAACTAACTAACTAACTAACTAACTAACTAACTACCTAACTAACTAACTAACTAACTAACTAACTAACTAACTAACTAACTAACTAACTAACTAACTAACTAACTACTACTAACTAACTACTACTAACTAACTAACTAACTAACTAACTAACTAACTAACTAACTAACTACTAACTAACTAACTAACTAACTAACTAACTAACTAACTAACTAACTAACTAACTAACTACTAACTAACTAACTAACTAACTAACTAACTAACTAACTAACTAACTAACTAACTAACTAACTAACTAACTAACTAACTAACTAACTAACTAACTAACTAACTAACTAACTAACTAACTAACTAACTAACTAACTAACTAACTAACTAACTAACTAACTAACTAACTAACTAACTAACTAACTAACTAACTAACTAACTAACTACTAACTAACTAACTAACTAACTAACTAACTAACTAACTAACTAACTAACTAACTAACTAACTAACTAACTAACTAACTAACTAACTAACTAACTAACTAACTAACTAACTAACTACTAACTAACTAACTAACTAACTAACTAACTAACTAACTAACTAACTAACTAACTAACTAACTAACTAACTAACTAACTAACTAACTAACTAACTAACTAACTAACTAACTAACTAACTAACTAACTAACTAACTAACTAACTAACTAACTAACTACTAACTAACTAACTAACTAACTAACTAACTAACTAACTAACTAACTAACTAACTAACTAACTAACTAACTAACTAACTAACTACTAACTAACTAACTAACTAACTAACTAACTAACTAACTAACTAACTAACTAACTAACTAACTAACTAACTAACTAACTAACTAACTAACTAACTACTAACTAACTAACTAACTAACTAACTAACTAACTAACTAACTACTAACTAACTAACTAACTAACTAACTACTAACTAACTAACTAACTAACTAACTAACTAACTAACTAACTAACTAACTAACTAACTAACTAACTACTACTAACTAACTAACTAACTAACTAACTAACTAACTACTAACTAACTAACTAACTAACTACTAACTAACTAACTAACTAACTAACTAACTAACTACTAACTAACTAACTAACTAACTAACTAACTAACTAACTAACTAACTAACTAACTAACTAACTAACTAACTAACTAACTAACTACTAACTAACTAACTACTAACTAACTAACTAACTAACTAACTAACTACTAATAACTAACTAACTAACTACTAACTAACTAACTAACTAACTAACTAACTAACTAACTAACTAACTAACTAACTAACTAACTAACTAACTAACTAACTAACTAACTAACTAACTACTAACTAACTAACTAACTAACACTAACTAACTAACTACTACTAACTAACTAAACTAACTAACTAACTAACTAACTAACTAACCAACTTACTAACTAACTAACTACTAATTAACTAATTAACTAACTATTACTAACTAACTACCTAACTAACTAACTAACTAACTAACTAACTAACTAACTAACTAACTAACTAACTAATTAACTAATTAACTAACTAACGAACTAATTAACTAACTAAACTAACTAACTACATAACTAACTAACTAACTAACTAACTAACTAACTAACTAACTTTATCCACTTGGTTTTATGCATTTGTTTGATGTTGTATATCAACGATTCTTGCAGGGAGGACTTACATGAATTAGGATAATATTTAGGGTTGTCATATAGTCCCATCATTGTCGGAATTGGTTTTAAAAACTACCAAAAAAAAAATACGTTGGTTTCATGTCTAAGACTTATATTTTCGGTTTTTTGCTCGATTATGATTTGCTTTCTAGATCGAACATAAATCTGATAATATTATATTTTATTAAATCTTTTGATCATGTTTTTTGAAGCTTTCAAATCCAATTCCGACAATTATTGGATTCTATGACAACCCCCATTAACAATCTAGTCCTGTCCTGGCATCTGAGAGGATCCTCTAACGATTAGTTTTTTTTCAAACACTAACTGGCTATTCAGATACTCAGCACTGCTACCTATTGCCTTAACAAGTGTGGTGATAGAGAAAAGGGTATTAGAAAAAAGAAAATATTTCTGCTAGTGTATGCTATTCAGGAGTTAATTTTAAATATCATGGTTTTGTTTTTGACTAAATAATAAATTTATTTAATTAAATATGTATGTCCATTATATACCCATGGTAAATTACAATCATTATTTTTAGTATTTGGTTATTAATATTATCTATTATCTTAATTCTTATCAATAGAAGTAGTATATTAAAAATAAATAGCTTAAATTTATGCTCCACGATTTAAGACCTTGACACCAGGAGGTGCATGCAAACGTTTCAAAACTATGGGAAAGTTTTCACTAATAATATAGTCATCTTTGAAGACAATTACCAAATTCAATTCAAATTCTGAAAGAAAAGCAAAACATATTTAAATGGTCATAATCAGAATAAATTTTAAACAATTTTATACCAACCAATTTTAAAATTCTTTGTTATCAAAGTGGGACATGTAAAGAGCCTTGGTAAAATCATATAAATAGGTATTTCCAATTTTGGACAAATATTGCCATCAGCTATTTGTATAGTTTGTATTTCGGTAGCATCTTTGGAATAACCTTCATTACAACCACAGGTTTCAACACGCACCAATTGTAATTCAATCGATTTAATGGCAGCCTCCGTGTGTTGTATTGTCAGTTGACCCTTCAAAGGCTGTGTTATACAAAATTCTGTGCGTTCCAATTTGCCCGTAATTAAAAATCTAGGCATAGTTATACGTTCCTTGGTATTTTTCTGTAAGCTTTCGGGACTAATACTGAAATTGACCTCTTTCGAAGGTAATTTAACACTGTCCTCTGCTGGTGGTTTATATTGTATGCAAAACTGTTGGGTTTTTTGCAAAGACTTGGCCAAAAAACTACGCTTCACATCACATTTAAGTTGATAGTTGATGCTAATAAAAACGCCATGATAGGTTTCATATAATATACGTGGTTCTTTTTTACACTGTAAAGGAAATTCAAAATGGAATTCTGAGACACCGGAAGAGAGTTTACCAGGAGCCGATAACTCATAGACCGAATTGAAGAGAGTGATAGGTTTAACGGAATTATAGAAGGCATCTAGTAAGCCCACAGATTTGCTATTGCTTAATTGGAGATTTACCACACCCTCTAGCGTTAAAATGATACCATCATGTTTGGCCTCCGAGGGACAAGTGAATTGTACACAACCGGTTAAAAGTTCCTTAAATATAATATATTTTATTTGGTTTCTTAATTATGGATACATTTTTAATACTTACACCTTCATAATATATTTTATTTTCTCGTTTCAATTTAATTTCAAAGTTTATTGAAGCCATTTTACAGATAATTGCAAAAATATAAAATTTTCTAATAGGAAAACATTCACAAACTGTATTGTTGTTGAAAGAGGAAGAAAAATAATAAAAACAAACAACAGCTGTTAGTGCTGCCAAGTTTGAAAAGAAAATAACGTAAAATGTAATACCAAATTTATAATATTAAATGCAAATATTCGGCCGTACTTTACAAACAGAATACAACATATTACCAAAGAATATTTAGAAAGAATTTTTGGAAATTCGAATTTTTTGGGGGTTAAAAAAGGGTAAAAAGGTAAATTCGGTAACCTCAAATCTCCTAAACTAGAAAAGTTACAAAAACAGTTAAAGCTTATCGTCGTTCATTTAAAAAAAGCGGACAGGTGCCCGGTAATTTTTTCAAATACGGCCCCTTTGGGGAATAAACGGGTAAAAACTGTAATTTGGTACTTCTTTTGCACCCCATGTATCTTTTAAACCAGAGAACATTAAAAAAGTATTATTGAATCCTTCATAACTTGACGAACAAATAAAAATATGAATTTAGTACTTTTTGGATATTCGGACGTTTAAGGGGTGAAAATTGTAACTATTTTTGGTACTTTTTTATAAAACATTGTTTTTGTTTAACTTATACATATGAATACATAATAACGGGCTCCCAATACGATGTTGAACTTTTTGGAACAGAATTTTTATTTCGTTAATGGGGAGGAAAAAAGTACCAAAAGGGGTAAAAACGGGAAATTTGATTTTATTCAAGAAACACTAAATATGCTAATGGGGTGTTATTTGGAACACCGGTACCAAGTGATATTTTTTGGTACTTTTTCATTCTCCAACTGGTACTTTTTGAGTTTTCTATGATATTGAAATCGAAACATAAAATTAATAATTAAGGGACTTTTCGGAACTTTTTCGTTCTTTGACTGGTACTTTTTGAGTTTTCTATAAAATTTAACCTAGAAACATGAAATTAAGCAAGTAGAGTCCGGAGTAAATGAGAATCTATAAAATGGGACTTATTGGTACTTTATCGTATTTCGACGGGTACTTTTTTGACTTAGAACTTAGAAACATATAATTAAGCACTTGAGAATCTATAAAAGTGGACTTTTTGGTACTTTTTCGTTCTTCAAAAGGAACTTTTTGAATTTTCTATAATATTAAACCTAGAAACATGAAAGCGTGTAGAACCCCGATTAAGTGAGAACCTGTAAAAGGTTACTTTTTGGTTCTTCAAAAGTTACATTTTAAGTTTTTGTATAATAATGAACCTAGAAACGTGAAATTAAGCACGTAGAGCCAGGAGTAAATGAGAATCTATAAAATGGCACTTTTTGGTACTTTTTCGTTCTTTGACTGGTACTTTTTGAGTTTTCTATTAAATTGAACATATAAACATGAAATTATGCACGTAGAGCCCGGAGTAAATGAGAATCTATACAATGGCACTTTTTGGTACTTTTTCGTTCTTTGACTGGTACTTTTTGAGCTTGCTACAAAATTTGAAACTCGAAACATGAAATTAAGCACTTAGAGCCTGGAGTAAATGAGACTCTATAAAAGGGGAACTTTATCGTACTTCGACTGGTACTTTTTGAGTTTTTAAGAATTTGTTATTCATCCCTGCATAATTTCTCACACAACTTTTGAACTTGCTCTGTTTTGTTGTTATAAACAATATATTTGCTTCCAAAATCCCACTTTCTGATCTCTCGGATTCCGTTTTTATTTAAAATCGTTGAAAATTTAAAAACTTAACGTAGTTGAAAACTTAGCCGGCTTACAGTCGATTTTAAGCCGCCGCCGACATATTTAGTGTCAGTCGCCGCCGCCGTTAGTGTTTGTCGTTGCAGGGCTCTGTTATTCATTCCAACAAAAAGAACTGGACGGGGAAATTGTTAAAATATTTTACTTTAGTTTTAATTAAACTAATAATATTAAGAAAAAATAAAATGATTAAACAAATAGAAAAATAATTGAAATTAAAAGAAGAAAAAATAAGCTAATATTGTGAATTGTATAAAAAAACGAAAATTTACACAAAAAGAAGTTTCAAGAAAGATAACTTTGTTTTTCTTTTTTTGGGTGTTACAAATTTGGTGGAGTCACGTCAGTACACGTATTTGTTGTTTGCAAGTGAATGTGTATGTTTGTGTTTTTTAACAACAACAAACAAATAAAGAAAAGGCATAAGTAAAAAAAGAAAACAAAAGAATAATTTTTTACAATAACAAAAAGAGTTGAGTGAAATTTTTTTGTTTGTCTGCCAGAAATACAAGTTAAAACGAAAAAGAAAATAAAAATATTAAAAGAAAATTATCTGCATTATTAAAAAGTAGGATTTGGATTAAATTACAACAGTTATAATTTGGAAATAACTCAAGTGTTAAGTAAGTTATTATGATAAACTAATTGTTAGCAACTACTATCTATTTAAGTTGTATAATTAAAATTTTGAAATATTAGTATATGAATAGTTGTTGTAATTGTTTAATGATTTTTATCAAAACATTGACGCAATATCTTTGCTTTTGTTCATATTCTATTATTTTCCTTATAAAGAAGCCTAGTTCCGTTCAGGGCCGGTGTGTGTGTGTTTTTGCAAGTGTTTTCTGTGGAGGCATTACGACGTCATTAGACCCCCTCTTCATTGAGGTTTTCAATGTTTCTTTTATTTTGTTCCTTATTTAATTTTTTATTGCTATTATTGTCTTTTTATTTAATTTGTTGTTATTGCTAACTACAGTTAACAATTTTAGTTTGAAAAACTATTCCATATGCTTGTGTGCCATTAATATCTCCCAAACCCCCCTTTTCGTTTGTCATTGTCTTATCTAAGTGTCACTCATTGAACTTTACGCTTTAGCCGGCCCGGCCTTTGTGTTTTCGTCGGCATTTCTATTTTGTTTTTAATTTTTAATGCTACTTATGCTTTCTTTTGTTTCTTCTTTCTTACCGTCTGTGTGTTTATCTTTTTATTTTGCATTTTTTATCGTTAGATTTTTTCTTGTTTGCATTCCACTATAGTTGGGTGGGTATATTGGATTTTGTGCGAATGTTTGAAACATTCTATAGGGTTACGACTATGATATATATGTATGTCTGGTAGTCTGATCTCCCTATCCCTTACGGCGATTCGATAAGTCAAGACTGTATTATGTTATAAAGTTGTAGCTGGAATTTGTTAATAAAATTTTACTAAATATATCCCACGATTCATGAATTTATTATCCAGAAAATGGATAGTGGATCTAAACCTATTTGCTATATCAGCCGCAAATGCAAACACAAACTGCACCATTCCAAACGTCATTCAAAAAATAATATCTATTTCAGGTCTCGCTCAGTTCTAGTTCGATTCTAGTTCAGTTCTAGTTCAGTTCTTGCTCAGTTCTAGTTCAGTTCTAGTTCAGTTCTAGTTCAGTTCTAGTTCAGTTCTAGTTCAGTTCTAGTTCAGTTCTAGTTCAGTTCTAGTTCAGTTCTAGTTCAGTTCTAGTTCAGTTCTAGTTCAGTTCTAGTTCAGTTCTAGTTCAGTTCTAGTTCAGTTCTAGTTCAGTTCTAGTTCAGTTCTAGTTCAGTTCTTGTTCAGTTCTAGTTCAGTTCTAGTTCAGTTCTAGTTCAGTTCTAGTTCAGTTCTAGTTCAGTTCTAGTTCAGTTCTAGTTCAGTTCTAGTTCAGTTCTAGTTCAGTTCTAGTTCAGTTCTAGTTCAGTTCTAGTTCAGTTCTAGTTCAGTTCTAGTTCAGTTCTAGTTCAGTTCTAGTTCAGTTCTAGTTCAGTTCTAGTTCAGTTCTAGTTCAGTTCTAGTTCAGTTCTAGTTCAGTTCTAGTTCAGTTCTAGTTCAGTTCTAGTTCAGTTCTAGTTCAGTTCTAGTTCAGTTCTAGTTCAGTTCTAGTTCAGTTCTAGTTCAGTTCTAGTTCAGTTCTTGTTCAGTTCTAGTTCAGTTCTAGTTCAGTTCTAGTTCAGTTCTAGTTCAGTTCTAGTTCAGTTCTAGTTCAGTTCTAGTTCAGTTCTAGTTCAGTTCTAGTTCAGTTCTAGTTCAGTTCTAGTTCAGTTCTAGTTCAGTTCTAGTTCAGTTCTAGTTCAGTTCTAGTTCAGTTCTAGTTCAGTTCTAGTTCAGTTCTAGTTCCGTTCTAGTTCAGTTCTAGTTCAGTTCTAGTTCAGTTCTAGTTCAGTTCTAGTTCAGTTCTCGTTCAGTTCTAGTTCAGTTCTAGTTCAGTTCTAGTTCAGTTCTAATTCAGTTCTAGTTCAGTTCTAGTTCAGTTCTATTTCAGTTCTAGTTCAGTTCTAGTTCAATTCTAGTTCAGTTCTAGATCAGTTCTAGTTCAGTCCTACTTCAGTCCTACTTCAGTTCTAGTTCAGTTCTAGTTCAGTTCAGTTCTAGTTCAGTTCTAGTTCTAGTTCAGTTCTAGTTCAGTTCTAGTTCAGTTCTAGTTCAGTTCTAGTTCAGTTCTAGTTCAGTTCTAGTTCAGTTCTAGTTCAGTTCTAGTTCAGTTCTAGTTCAGTTCAGTTCTAGTTCAGTTCTAGTTCAGTTCTAGTTCAGTTCTAGTTCAGTTCTAGTTCAGTTCTAGTTCAGTTCTAGTTCAGTTCTAGTTCAGTTCTAGTTCAGTTCTAGTTCAGTTCTAGTTCAGTTCTAGTTCAGTTCTAGTTCAGTTCTAGTTCAGTTCTAGTTCAGTTCTAGTTCAGTTCTAGTTCAGTTCTAGTTCAGTTCTAGTTCAGTTCTAGTTCAGTTCTAGTTCAGTTCTAGTTCAGTTCTAGTTCAGTTCTAGTTCAGTTCTAGTTCAGTTCTAGTTCAGTTCTAGTTCAGTTCTAGTTCAGTTCTAGTTCAGTTCTAGTTCAGTTCTAGATCAGTTCTAGTTCTAGTTCAGTTCTAGTTCAGTTCTAGTTCAGATCTAGTTCAGTTCTAGTTCAGTTCTAGTTCAGTTCTAGTTCAGTTCTAGTTCTAGTTCTAGTCATCTAGTTCAGTTCTAGTTCAGTTCTAGTTCAGTTCCAGTTCAGTTGTAGTTCAAGTTCTGTTCTATTTCAGTTCTAGTTCAATACCAGTTCAGTTCTAGTTCGGTTTTAGTTGAGTTCTTGTTTAGATTTAGTTCAGTTCATACAATATTTCTTAAGGGTTTGGTTATCATTAGGTCGGCCATAACTTACTATACTCTCTTTCTTACGTATTATTTATTTTACTTTTTTATCATTATTTTGTAGTTATTACTGTTTCTGTTTTCTTCTTGTTGATTACAATAATCTAACGAGTTTGAGTGACTACTTTATGTCATGTGTAGTGAACACTTGTTTATTTTATCTATGCTTAATGAGGCTTTAATGCTAGTGGGTTGTTTTGATCGGTTGGTTGGCTGGCGATAAAAAGCCGAGAAAAATATTCATTGTTTTCCGTTTTCTTTTAAAAACTATACATACATATGTATGCCCTGGAAAGAAAAAATCAAAAAAAGTCATACTTTAATGTTTGCTTTCTATTAACTGTGACCGCCAATTAAATATGTAAGCAATTAGTAATTCTAATAGCTTGGCCTTTGTTTATTGATACATAAGCGTAGGAGATGGAAAGAACTTGGATAATTTAATGAAATAGAATAGTAAAAAGTGTAAAAATTGTTTGTATACACTTAAAAGTTTTATATTTTTGTCTAAAAAATCACTTAAAACATCTCAATATTAAACTTTTGTCCAATTCAGTATTTAAATTACTTTTGTTTTGTATGAAATCTTTAAGTAACTAGTTTTAACTAAAGCTTGGCTTCAATAATTTCTGTGTCATTGTACTCTTTGTGGTACAACTCTGCTGAAATTTTAAACAAAAAAAAAAAAAAAAAAAAGAAAGAAACTAAAATAAAATGAATGGTAACCATAAAATATTGCATGTGGGTGCGTTTTTTGAGCTCTAAATAACATCTCGTGTTTGTAACCATATTTGTCAAAAATGTTAAGTTTTTATACATATTAAGTTTATATTTTTTCGAGTTTCTTTAAGAAGAAAGAGGCAATCAAACTGGATTTGAGTTGCAAAACAATAATGAATGATGAAGGTATTTTTTGTCTTTGATTTTTACCTTATATTGCAATAATAACATGTACTTCAAAATCAGTATTAGGTTGATATGAAACAGTTCAACTATGCTATATCATCTCTTAAGCTTGGAGAAATGTATATAAAAAATTATAATTTCATTAGGGTAGTTTTTCTCCTAGATCAGTTCTACTAGTTCAGTTCTAGTTCAGTTCTAGTTTAGTTCTAGTTCAGTTCTAGTTCAGTTCTAGTTCAGTCTAGTTCAGTCTAGTTCAGTTCTAGTTCAGTTCTAGTTCAGTTCTAGTTCAGTTCTAGTTCAGTTCTAGTTCAGTTCTAGTTCAGTTCTAGTTCAGTTCTAGTCAGTTCTAGTTCAGTTCTAGTTCAGTTCTAGTTCAGTTCTAGTTTCAGTTCTAGTTCAGTTCTAGTTCAGTTCTAGTTCAGTGCTAGTTCAGTTCTAGTTTCAGTTCTAGTCAGTTCTAGTTCAGTTCTAGTTCAGTTCTAGTTCAGTTTCTAGTTCAGTTCTAGTTCAGTTCTAGTTCAGTTCTAGTTCAGTTCTAGTTTCAGTTCCTAGTTCAGTCTAGTTCAGTTCTAGTTTCAGTTCTAGTTCAGTTCTAGTTCAGTTCTAGTTCAGTTCTAGGTCAGTTCTAGTTCAGTTCTAGTTTCAGTTCTAGTTCAGTTCTAGTTCAGTTCTCGTTCAGTTCTAGTTCAGTTCTAGTTCAGTTCTAGTTCAGTTCTAGTTCAGTTCTAGTTCAGTTCTAGTTCAGTTCTAGTTCAGTTCTAGTTCAGTTCTAGTTCAGTTCTAGTTCAGTTCTAGTTCAGTTCTAGTTCAGTTCTAGTTCAGTTCTAGTTCAGTTCTAGTTCAGTTCTAGTTCAGTTCTAGTTCAGTTCTAGTTCAGTTCTAGTTCAGTTCTAGTTCAGTTCTAGTTCAGTTTTAGTTCAGTTTAGTTTCAGTTCTAGTTCAGTTCTAGTTCAGTTCTAGTTCAGTTCTAGTTCAGTTCTAGTTCAGTTCTAGTTCAGTTCTAGTTCAGTTCTAGTTCAGTTCTAGTTCAGTTCTAGTTCAGTTCTAGTTCAGTTCTAGTTCAGTTCTAGTTCAGTTCTAGTTCAGTTCTAGTCAGTTCTAGTTCAGTTCTAGTTCAGTTTCTAGTTTCAGTTCTAGTTCAGTTCTAGTTCAGTTCTTCAGTTCTAGTTCAGTTCTTAGTTCTAGTCAGTTCTAGTTTCTAGGTTCTAGTTCATTCAGTTCTAGTTCAGTTCTAGTTTCTAGTCTTCCTAGTTCAGTCTCTAGTTTCAGTTCTAGTCAGTTATAGTTCAGTTTCTAGTTCCAGTTCTAATTTCAGTTCAGTTCTAGTTCAGTTCTAGTTCAGTTCTAGTTCAGTTCTAGTTCAGTTCTAGTTCAGTTCTAGTTCAGTTCTAGTTCAGTTCTAGTTCAGTTCTAGTTCAGTTCTAGTTCAGTTCTAGATCAGTTCTAGTTCAGTTCTAGTTCAGTTCTAGTTCAGTTCTAGTTCAGTTCTAGTTCAGTTCTAGTTCAGTTCTAGTTCAGTTCTAGTTCAGTTCTAGTTCAGTTCTAGTTCTAGTTCTAGTTCAGTTCTAGTTCTAGTTCAGTTCTAATTCAGTTCTAGTTCAGTTCTAGTTCAGTTCTAGTTCAGTTCTAGTTCAGTTCTAGTTCAGTTCTAGTTCAGTTCTAGTTCAGTTCTAGTTCAGTTCTAGTTCAGTTCTAGTTCAGTTCTAGTTCAGTTCTAGTTCAGTTCTAGTTCAGTTCTAGTTCAGTTCTAGTCAGTTCTAGTTCAGTTCTAGTTCAGTTCTAGTTCAGTTCTAGTTCAGTTCTAGTTCAGTTCTAGTTCAGTTCTAGTTCAGTTCTAGTTCAGTTCTAGTTCAGTTCTAGTTCAGTTCTAGTTCAGTTCTAGTTCAGTTCAAGTTCAGTTCAAGTTCAGTTCTAGTTCTTCAGTTCTAGTTCAGTTCTAGTTCAGTTCTAGTTCAGTTCTAGTTCAGTTCTAGTTCAGTTCTAGTTCAGTTCTAGTTCAGTTCTAGTTCAGTTCTAGTTCAGTTCTAGTTCAGTTCTAGTTCAGTTCTAGTTCAGTTCTAGTTCAGTTCTAGTTCAGTTCTAGTTCAGTTCTAGTTAGTTCTAGTTCAGTTCTAGTTCAGTTCTAGTTCAGTTCTAGTTCAGTTCTAGTTCAGTTCTAGTTCAGTTCTAGTTCAGTTCTAGTTCAGTTCTAGTTCAGTTCTAGTTCAGTTCTAGTTCAGTTCTAGTTCAGTTCTAGTTCAGTTCTAGTTCAGTTCTAGTTCAGTTCTAGTTCAGTTCTAGTTCAGTTCTAGTTCAGTTCTAGTTCAGTTCTAGTTCAGTTCTAGTTCAGTTCTAGTTCAGTTCTAGTTCAGTTCTAGTTCAGTTCTAGTTCAGTTCTAGTTCAGTTCTAGTTCAGTTCTAGTTCAGTTCTAGTTCAGTTCTAGTTCAGTTCTAGTTCAGTTCTAGTTCAGTTCTAGTTTAGTTCTACTTCAGTTCTAGTCGACAAATATGTTCTGCTAAAATTTTAAGAATTAACTGAATAAAGAATTTCTTTTTGTCTACAATTTCATTTGTGTAATCAATGCATTTTTAAACACAATAAACACAAACAATAACAATTTCATTATCATTTAACACAAAGAAACAAAGATAAAAATTTCATTTTATTATCGATATTATATCAAACAACAACACACAATAGCCCACAGAAAAGTTGATTAAGGTACCTCTATAAATCGCACTGCAGATAAAGGCTAAGAAAGGGAATAGAAAAATGAAAAAGTTTAATTAAAAATAAGCATTTGTAAAACAAACTAAACAACAATAAGTAGTAACTAATTCTAGTTTTCTCAATTAAATTTTTTTTTATATTTTTCTCTTTCTTTTCTCATAGAAACTTAGTTTTGCCACCATTGGGACCTTAATATTGCTGGTTAGCTTTAACAAAACATGTCTAATCAAGCCGAAATTGATTATGAAAAACAATTTCAAGAAGATTTGGCTAAAGCAACCGCCTTAAGTTTAGAGCAACAGGCCCTAGAAGAATTTAAGCGTTGCCAAAAATATGGCACAGCCTATACGCAATCTGTGCAACAGGAGGCCAAAAATCGAAACTATGCTCAAATTAGACGCCAGCATTTTGCACGTAGAGATTCGGCCGAAACCTCAGTTTCCTCACAATATGGTGTAACATTACCACCGCCACAATCGAGTCAGCCACAAAGACGTCATTCGGAAATAACACATAATGTACCACCAACTACCCTGCTAACGGATGTAGAACGTTCGAAAACTCCTCCCGCTTCTGCGGCTACAGCAGAAAATGATTTAATCAATTTTGCTAGTCCTACTGCTAAGAAACCGGAGAATTCTTCGTTTGAACAATTGATAGAGGATTTACAAAAGCTACAAGCCACAAATCCACAAACAGCCTTAGTGCCTTTGGGTCCTACTGCAGCAGCTCCCCTATATCCGGGTTATCATGCGCCAGCAACCTCTACACCAGCCGCAGCTTTGTATGCCGGAAGTGCTGCTGCTATACAGCCACCGGCTCAGTATGGTGTGACAACAGCAGCTGGAGCTGCAGGCATGCAGTTAGTTCCATTTACACCGCCGCCGCAGCAACAAAAAGTGCCACTCACCCATAATGAACTGCAAAAACTGTACAGTATGTCACAACCACCTTATACGGCTCCTGTTTATGCTGGCGCCCGTCCAATGGGTTTTATGCCTCCGCTACAAGCGGCCGCCGGCCCCTACTATCCTCAAACACCTCCCGTTATGTTAGCAGGAGCAGCAGGTGTGCCTTATACAGCCCCTGTTCAATATCCAAATCCCTATGGTTTCCAATACAATGTGCTACCACAGGCCACTCAACAACATTATTATCCCACTAATATGGCCTCTGCCGCCTCTTTAAACTCCTCCTCAGTTTCCACTTCCTCCTTGGCATCTGGTGTTCACAACCTAAACAATCATTCTAATCAATCGCTTAATGCATCTGATTTACCCTCAAGCAGCAATAGTTTTAATCATACACATTCCAAACTCTCCAACATATCTTCCACTTCTTCATCGCAAAGTAACGGCCAAAATGTGTTTCGACGTCAAACGCCTCCAGCTCGTAAACCCAAAGCTACTGGTTCGGATTTAATTGATTTATCGCATGAGGATGAGTAAGTCAAGTAACAATAATAATAAAAATGTAATTATCTATATAATTTTCTTTTCATTTTAGTTCCCGTGTTAGTGTTTTAGAAGCCTTCGATCCTTTACTTAATGAAGATAATGATGGTAAGTTTGAATTCTTTTTTTTTCTCAATTTTATTTTGCAGTTTCTTTTTTGTTTCTATTTTTTTTTTTTTGTATTTAAATCTTTGTTTGCTTAATTATCGTTTAGATTTATTAGTTTTTCTGCATTATGTGTTTGTATTTTTCATGTTTATTGCCATATTTAAACGAAATCATTAAGCGTTTTCAAATCTCATTGCTTTTTATAATGCGTGTCATTTTTTCAAACATATTTACATACTTAGAGTTTGCTATATCTTTTAGTTGCAGTAAATTATAATCTGTGATATAAAAAGTTTCGAATCTGTTCAGTTCTAATTCAATTCTAGTTCAGTTCTAGTTCAATTCTAGTTCATTCTAGTTCAGTTCTAGTTTAGTTCTAATTCAGTTCTTGTTCAGTTTCTAGTTCAGTTCTAGATCAGTTCTACTTCAGTTTCTAGTTCAATTCTAGTTCAGTTCTAGTTCAGTTCTAGTTCAGTTCTAGTTCAGTTCTAGTTCAGTTCTAGTTCAGTTCTAGTTCAGTTCTAGTCAGATCTAGTTCAGTTCAGTTAGTTCTAGTTCAGTTCTAGTTCAGTTCTAGTCAGTTCAGTTCTAGTTCAGTTTCTAGTTCCGTCTAGTTCAGTTCTAGTAGTTCAGTTCTAGTTCAGTTCTAGTTTCAGTTGCTAGTTCAGTTCTAGTTCAGTTCTAGTTTCAGTTCTAGTTCAGTTCTAGTTCAGTTCTAGTCAGTTTCTAGTCCACGTCTAGAGTTCAGTTCTAGTCAGTTCTAGTTCAGTTCTAGTTCCGTTCTAGTTCAGTTTCTAGTTCAGTTCTAGTTTCAGTTCTAGGTTCAGTTCTAGTTCAGTTCTAGTTCAGTTTCTATTCAGTTCTAGTTCAGTTCTAGATTCAGTTCTAGTTTCAGTTCTAGTTCAGTTCTAGTTCAGTTCTAGTCAGTTTCTAGTGTCAGTTCTAGTTCAAGTCTTAGTTCAGTTCTAGTTCAGTTTCCTAGTTCAGTTCTAGTTTCAGTTCTGTTCATTCTAGTTTCCAGTTCTAGTTCATTCTAGTTCAGCTTTTCAGTTCAGTTCTAGCTCAGTTGTAGTTCAGTTCTAGTTCAGTTCTAGTTCAGTTCTAGTTCAGTTCGTTCAGTTCTAGTTCAGTTCTAGTTCAGTTCTAGTTCAGTTCTAGTTCAGTTCTAGTTCAGTTCTAGTTCAGTTCTAGTTCAGTTCTAGTTCAGTTCTAGTTCAGTTCTAGTTCAGTTCTAGTTCAGTTCTAGTTCAGTTCTAGTTCAGTTCTAGTTCAGTTCTAGTTCAGTTCTAGTTCAGTTCTAGTTCAGTTCTAGTTCAGTTCTAGTTCAGTTCTAGTTCAGTTCTAGTTCCCTTCTAGTTCAGTTCTAGTTCAGTTCTAGTCCAGTTCTAGTTCAGTTCTAGTTCAGTTCTAGTTCATTTCTAGTTCAGTTCTAGTTCAGTTCTAGTTCAGTTCAGTTCAGTTCAGTTCTAGTTCAGTTCTAGTTCAGTTCTAGTTCAGTTCTAGTTCAGTTTCTAGTTCAGTTCTTTCAGTTCTAGTTCAGTTCTAGTTCAGTTCTAGTTCAGTTCTAGTTCAGTTCTAGTTCAGTTCTAGTTCAGTTCTAGTTCAGTTCTAGTTCAGTTCTAGTTCAGTTTGTTCAGTTCTAGTTCAGTTCTAGTTCAGTTCTGTTCAGTTCTAGTTCAGTTCTAGTTCAGTTCTAGTTCAGTTCTAGTTCAGTTCTAGTTCAGTTCTAGTTCAGTTCTAGTTCAGTTCTAGTTCAGTTCTAGTTCAGTTCTAGTTAAGTTCTAGTCAGTTCTAGTTCAGTTCTAGTTCAGTTCTAGTTCAGTTCTAGTTCAGTTCTAGTTCAGTTCTAGTTCAGTTCTAGTTCAGTTCTAGTTCAGTTTCTAGTTCAGTTCTAGTTCAGTTCTAGTTCAGTTCTAGTTCAGTTCTAGTTCAGTTCTAGTTCAGTTCTAGTTCAGTTCTAGTTCAGTTCTAGTTCAGTTCTAGTTCAGTTCTAGTTCAGTTTTAGTTCAGTTCTAGTTCAGTTCTAGTTCAGTTCTAGTTCAGTTCTAGTTCAGTTCTAGTTCAGTTCTAGTTCAGTTCTAGTTCAGTTCTAGTTCAGTTCTAGTTCAGTTCTAGTACAGTTCTAGTTCAGTTCTAGTTAAGTTCTAGTTAAGTTCTAGTTCAGTTCTAGTTCAGTTCTAGTTCTGTTCTAGTTCAGTTCTAGTTCAGTTCTAGTTCAGTTCTAGTTCAGTTCTAGTTCAGTTCTAGTTCAGTTCTAGTTCAGTTCTAGTTCAGTTCTAGTTCAGTTCTAGTTCAGTTCTAGTTCAGTTCTAGTTCAGTTCTAGTTCAGTTCTAGTTCAGTTCTAGTTCAGTTCTAGTTCAGTTCTAGTTCAGTTCCAGTTCTAGTTCAGTTCTAGTTCAGTTCTAGTTCAGTTCTAGTTCAGTTCTAGTTCAGTTCTAGTTCAGTTCTAGTTCAGTTCTAGTTCAGTTCTAGTACAGTTCTAGTTCAGTTCTAGTTAAGTTCTAGTTAAGTTCTAGTTCAGTTCTAGTTCAGTTCTAGTTCAGTTCTAGTTCAGTTCTAGTTCAGTTCTAGTTCAGTTCTAGTTCAGTTCTAGTTCAGTTCTAGTCCGTTCTAGTTCAGTTCTAGTTCAGTTCTAGTTCAGTTCTGTTCAGTTCTAGTTCAGGTTCTAGTTCAGTTCTAGTTCAAGTTCTAGTTCAGTTCTAGTTCAGTTCTAGTTCAGTTCTAGTTCAGTTCTAGTACAGTTTCTAGTTCAGTTCTAGTTAAGTTCTAGTTAAGTTTAGTTCAGTTCTAGTTCAGTTCTAGTTCTGTTCTAGTTCAGTTCTTAGTTCAGTTATAGTTCAGTTCTAGTTTCAGTTCTAGTTCAGTTTCTAGTTCAGTTCTAGTTCAGTTCTAGTTCAATTCTAGTTCAGTTCTAGTCAGTTCTAGTTCAGTTCTAGTTCAGTTCTAGTTCAGTTCTTAGTTCAGTTCTAGTTCAGTTCTAGTTCAGTTCTAGTTCAGTTCTAGTTCAGTTCTAGTTCAGTTCTAGTTCAGTTCTAGTTCAGTTTCTAGTCAGTTCTAGTTCAGTTCTAGTCAGTTCTAGTTCAGTTATAGTTCAGTTCTAGTCACGTTCTAGTTCAGTTCTAGTTCAGTTCTAGTTTCAGTTCTAGTTCAGTTCTAGTTCAGTCTCTAGTTCAGTTCTAGTTCAGTTCTAGTTCAGTTCTAGTTCAGTTCTAGTTCAGTTCTAGTTCAGTTCTAGTTCAGTTCTAGTTCAGTTCTAGTTCAGTTCTAGTTCAGTTCTAGTTCAGTTCTAGTTCAGTTCTAGTTCAGTTCTAGTTCAGTTCTAGTTCAGTTCTAGTTCAGTTCTAGTTCAGTTCTAGTTCAGTTCTAGTTCAGTTCTAGTTCAGTTCTAGTTCAGTTCTAGTTCAGTTCTAGTTCAGTTCTAGTTCAGTTCTAGTTCAGTTCTAGTTCAGTTCTAGTTCAGTTCTAGTTCAATTCTAGTTCAGTTTTAGTTCAGTTCTAGTTCAGTTCTAGTTCAGTTCTAGTTCAGTTCTAGTTCAGTTCTAGTTCAGTTCTAGTTCAGTTCTAGTTCAGTTCTAGTTCAGTTCTAGTTCAGATCTAGTTCAGTTCTAGTTCAGTTCAAGAAAATCCTCGCCCGGAATATCCCCTAATGTGGTACTGTTATTCCAATTTATTCCACTTCTTCCTCATCGTAAAAACTTCTGGAGTAGTCATTATAGGTGTTTTAAATGACTTGTTTCTGGGATACCCAAACTTATAGTGTCCTGTAATGATAGCGAGCATGTTGCTTAGTTTGGAACAAGTTAGTTTAAGAAGATATGCTGTTCGTTGTTTAACCAATTTAGGAGGAAAGGAATAAAGTTATTCATAGTTATAATACAAGAGTGCATAACATTTTTCAGTTATGCAATTTAAAGTTTTTTTTTTTTTTTTTTTTGTACAAGTTAAAAAAAAGAATATATACAAGATATGACCTTTATTATTAACTATGCTACTGACCTTTTCACATTGTGAATGAAGCCATACAATTAAATGCGTTTTAAGTAATTGCTTGTTTCAATCAATAACATAATTACGATGCCAGCAAACTGTAGGCATTTGTGTTCAAAATTATCTAAACCAAACAACGTTGGTATGAAACTTTTTTCATTCATTTTACTTTAATTAAATTTTGAAATTTTTTTATTGAAGTTTGTTTATATATATGAAACATTTTCTAATAAGTTAGTTTGTAATTTTTGTGGAATAATTGTGCAATCCTCTAATGTATACAATATATTCTGAATCTTTAATAGCGAAATCGAGTTAGCAATGGCGACTGTCTGTCTGTCCTCCGCTAGCGAGCGAGCGATCTATCGACTATCTAGCGAGCGAGCGAGCGAAGCGATCAGCGAGCGGAGAGCGAGCGAGCGAGCAGCGAGCGAGCGAGCGAGCGAGCGAGCGAGCGAGCGAGAGAGCGAGCGAGCGAGCGAGCGAGCGAGAGAGCGAGCGAGAGCGAGCGAGCGAGCGAGCGAGCGAGCGAGCGAGCGAGCGAGCGAGAGAGCGAGGAGAGCGAGCGAGCGAGCGAGCGAGCGAGCGAGCAGCAGCGAGCGAGGAGCGAGCGAGCGAGCGAGCGAGCGAGCGAGGAGCGAGCGAGCGAGCGAGCGAGCGAGCGAGCGAGCGAGCGAGCGAGCGAGCGAGCGAGCGAGCGAGCGAGCGAGCGAGCGAGCGAGCGAGCGAGCGAGCGACGAGCGAGCGAGCGACGAGCGAGCGAGCGAGCGAGCGAGCGAGCGAGCGAGCGAGCGAGCGAGCGAGCGAGCGAGCGAGCGAGCGAGCGAGAGCGAGCGAGCGAGAGCGAGCGAGCGAGCGAGCGAGCGAGCGAGCGAGCGAGCAGCGAGCGAGCGAGCGAGCGAGCAGCGAGCGAGCGAGCGAGCGAGCGAGCGAGCGAGCGAGCGAGCGAGCGAGCGAGCGAGCGAGCGAGCGAGCGAGCGAGCGAGAGAGCGAGCGAGCGAGCGAGCGAGCGAGCGAGCGAGCGAGCGAGCGAGCGAGCGAGCGAGCGAGCGAGCGAGCGAGCGAGCGAGAGAGAGCGAGCGAGCGAGCGAGGCGCGAGCGAGCGAGCGAGCGAGCGAGCGAGCGAGCGAGCGAGCGAGCGAGCGAGCGAGCGAGCGAGCGAGCGAGCGAGCGAGCGAGCGAGCGAGAGAGCGAGCGAGCGAGCGAGCGAGCGAGCGAGCGAGCGAGCGACTAGCGAGCAGGGGAGCGAGCGAGGCGAGCGAGCGAGCGAGCTGAGGCGAGCCGAAGCGAGCGAGCGGCGGAGCGAGCGAGGAGCGAGCGAGCGAGCGCGCTAGCGAGCGAAGCGAGCTAGCGAGCGAGCGAGCGAAGCGAGCGAGCGAGCGAGCGAGGAGAGCAGAGCGAGCGAGCGAGCGAGCGAGTCGAGCGAGCGAAGGCGGAGCGAAGCGAATGCGAGGAGCGGAGCGAGCGAGGCGGAGCGAGCGAAGCGACGGCGAGCGGAGCGAGCGAGCGAGCGAGCGAGGCGAGCGAGCGAGCGAGCGAGCGAGCGAAGCTAGCGAGCGAGCGAGCGAAGCGAGCGAGCGAGCGAGCGAGCGAGCGCAGCGAGCGAGCGAGCGAGCGACATAGCGAGCGAGCGAGCGAGCGAGCGAGCGAGCGAGCGAGCGAGCGAGCGAGCGAGCGAGCGAGCGAATCAGGAGCGAAGCGAGCGAGCGAGCGTCGAGCGATCGAGCTGAGCGAGCGAAGCGAGGCAAGCGACGCGATCGAGCGAGCGAGCGAGTCCGAGCGGAGTCGAGGAGCGAGCGAGCGAGCGAAGCGAGCGAGCGAGCGAGCGAAGCGAGCGAGCGAGCGAGCGAGCGAGCGAGCGAGCGCGAGCGAGAGAGAGCGAGCGAGCGAGCGAGCGAGCGAGCGAGCGAGCGAGCGAGCGAGCGAGCGAGCGAGCGAGCGAGAGAGCGAGCGAGCGAGCGAGCGAGCGAGCGAGAGAGCGAGCGAGCGAGCGAGCGAGCGAGCGAGCGAGCGAGCGAGCGAGCGAGCGAGCGAGCGAGCGAGCGAGCGAGCGAGCGAGCGAGCGAGCGAGCGAGCGAGCGAGCGAGCGAGCGAGCGAGCGAGAGCGAGCGAGCGAGCGAGCGAGCGAGCGAGCGAGCAGCGAGCGAGCGAGCGAGCGAGGAGCGAGCGAGCGAGCGAGAGCGAGCGAGGAGCGAGCGAGCGAGCGAGCGAGAGCGAGAGCGAGCGAGCGAGCGAGCGAGCGAGCGAGCGAGAGAGCGAGCGAGCGAGCGAGCGAGCGAGCGAGGAGCGAGCGAGCGAGCGAGCGAGAGCGAGCGAGAGAGCGAGGAGCGAGCGAGCGAGCGAGAGAGCGAGCGAGCGAGCGAGACAGGAGCGAGGAGCGAGCGAGCGAGCGAGCGAGCGAGCGAGCGAGAGAGCGAGCGAGCGAGCGAGCGAGCGAGCGAGCGAGCGAGCGAGCGAGCGAGCGAGCGAGCGAGCGAGCGAGCGAGCGAGCGAGCGAGCGAGCGAGCGAGCGAGCGAGCGAGCGAGCGAGCGAGCGAGCGAGAGCGAGCGAGCGCGAGCGAGCGAGCGAGCGAGCGAGCGAGCGAGCGAGCGAGCGAGCGAGCGAGCGAGCGAGCGAGCGAGCGAGCGAGCGAGCGAGAGCGAGCGAGCGAGCGAGCGAGCGAGCGAGCGAGCGAGCGAGCGAGCGAGCGAGCGAGCGAGCGAGCGAGCGAGCGAGCGAGCGAGCGAGCGAGCGAGCGAGCGAGCGAGCGAGCGAGCGAGCGAGCGAGGAGCGAGCGAGCGAGAGCGAGCGAGCGAGCGAGCGAGCGAGCGAGCGAGCGAGCGAGCGAGCGAGCGAGCGAGCGAGCGAGCGAGCGAGCGAGCGAGCGAGCGAGCGAGCAGCGAGAGAGCGAGCGAGCGAGCGAGCGAGCGAGCGAGAGAGCGAGCGAGCGAGCGAGCGAGCAGCGAGCGAGCGAGCGAGCGAGCGAGCGAGCGAGCGAGCGAGCGAGCGAGCGAGCGAGCGAGCGAGCGAGCGATCGAGCTAGCGAGCGAGCGAGCGAGCTATCTATCGACGATCATCTATCTATCTATCTATCTATCTATCTATCTATCTATCTATCTATCTATCTATCTATCTATCTATCTATCTAATCTACTATCTATCTATCTATCTATCTATCTATCTATCTATCTATCTATCTATCTATCTATCTTGCGTGTTTATAAATACTAAATGTGAAGCGGCAGTCAGGGATGGAATATTATGTTTTATGTCACATTCCAAAAAAATTAAAATTAGTTTTGAATAAAATTTCATTCCAATGAATTGCACGTTAATTCCTTATCTATTTAACTTGACGCAATTAGTTAAATTGTTAGTGGCTAAGCTTCAACATTAGCATCTTTCTTAGTTTATATCCATTTGCAGTGATATCTTTGTTTTTTCTAAATTATTGTTCAATATTTAGTAGCATGTTATTCGTGAAATGTTTGCTTTTAATTTCTTTTAATAAATGTTTCGTTATTGTTTTGTTTTTAACAAACCCAACTAACAATAAATAATTATAATTTTTGTTTTAAATAAACTCTTATGTTTTTTTACTTTCTCTTATATTTCAGTTACCAAAAGACTTAACAAATAAAAAAAATTAAACGAATATAACGAAACCAAAAAAAAAAGAGTTTTTATAAAGAAAAAAAAAAACTAAAATTCGAACTTAAAACGAACAAAATTTTTTTAAAAAATATATATAACAATACCTCAGTTTTAATTAAACTAAAAGTGAAAAAAGCTCTCTTTATTATTAACTTCCTTTCTCATAATTAAAGTTACGAGTTGAAAATCTGTTTAAAATTGAAAATTTCAAATAGAAACGTAAACAAAAGTTTTGAGTTCTGATGCAGCTGTTAGTGCTAAGGTCTGATAAAAATATAAAAAAAACTAAAAAAAAAGTATTATTTTGTTTTAGAAACCAAACTGATTAAACATTTATTTTATTGCATTCAAGTTTTTTTTCTCCATAATTTAAATTATTCTGTGTCTTGTTGTTGTTGTTTTAAAAAAATACAAATTAAGAAATTTGAAAAAAAGTTCATATTTATTTTAATTCATTTAATTTTCTAAAATATTCATTTTTATATATATTTTTTTATTACAAAAATTGTAAAAAAACAACAAGAAAAAGAACAATACTTACAAAACTGTTATGTATTAAATACAAAAGTTTTATAATTAATTACTTGTCAAAATCTAATTCTAATACAGTAAACAAATTTGTAAAAAAAAATTCTCTTTTTTTCTTTTTGTTTTTGTAATATCATAAAAAGTTATAAATTAAAACCAACCTTAATGTTAACAAAAGAAAATTATATAAAAAAAATGCCAGAAATTTAATAAAAACAAATTACTTTATATTCGAACATTTTTATCTATTTAAAAAAACATTCTGCTTGGCTTTTATTTTAGACCTAAAAATATGTAGATTGTTTGTTTTCAGATAAAAATGTTCTTGAATAAAACAAAAGTTAATAAAAAAAAAACTCAAAAATCTGTTGTTTTATTCCTTAAGGAAAATGGGGAGGTTTTCTTTTTTTAAAAAAATAAACTTTTTTAATTGCTAGTACAATTAGTTTATTGTTATTTTTATCAGTCATTAGCCCATTCGTCTTTATATTATTCCAATTTTTTTTATTTCAAATTATCATTTATTTATTTTTTACTTTCTTTGCCTATTGCTGCATTTTTGCTCATATTGTTTCGTTTTTATTCTCCTAACTAATCAGCAGTCTTTAGATTAATGAATTGCATTTGTAATAAAAAAAACGTTTTTATTTAAAATTTCTTTAACGTTTTCATTCTTTGTGCCATAAGCTTTTGTCTTTAATCATATTGAATCATTTAAAATAAAAAGCTTTAACACCATTATTAACCCTTTAATGTACATTTAGGAATTTATGTAAAAAAAAACTAACATTTTAATAATTTAATTATACCCTACACCACTTTAGTGGGGAGGGTATATTGGATTTGTGCTGATGTTTGTAACATACAAAAATATTCGTCCTAGACCCACCTTAAAGTATACCAATCGGCTTAGAATCGTTTTCTGAGTCGATTAAGCTATGTCCGTCCGTCCGTCCGTCTGGCTGGCTGGCTGTCCATGTAAACCTTGTGCGCAAGCTACAGGTCGCAATTTTCAAGATAATTTGATGAAATTTGGCATGCACATTTTGTTTGACCCAAGGACGAAGCCTATTGAAAATGGTTAAAATCGGTCCATTATTTCACCTAGCCCCCATAGAACAGAACCCCCCGAAAAGGGCTTCTGAGCTCATAATTATGTTAAATATACAGATATATCGATAATATACGGCACAACTAAGTTTTATAGAAGTCTTGATGACCCTGCCAAATTTCATAAAGATCGGGCCCCATTTGACCCTAGCTCCCATACAAAGTCCCCTTCAGAAAATTACTTGAATGTCCCAAATTAACTTATAAACACAAATATCGCGATGAAATTCAGCACAATAAAATATTATGTAAATATAAATATATTCACAAAATTTTATCGGGCTTGGTCCATATTTGCCCCTAGCCCCCATATAAAGCCTCTTTTAGAAAATTAGTTTTTCATCCATAAATTGCTTAAATGTATCGGAACAAGGGAATATTGAAGATAAATGCTTTATTATGAAAAATAAATCACATTTAATATTCATAACTGGTGTAGGGTATCATATGGTCGGCCTCGCCCGACTATACTTTCTTACTTGTTTTAATTTCATTTAATCGTTATCACTAATCCATTAACGTCAGTCAGTCATCGTTTATTTCATGGGTCTTAGATATTTGCTTTTAGTTATTGTTCAAAAGTATTAGCCTGTCAAAGAAGGTTTTGTAAAATTTATAAAGGAGAAGAGAAAATGGAAGACCGTTTCGCCGGTTTCACTATGTTTTGCAACTGCATCAGTATTTATTATAGGGGAGGCCAGTGTTCAGTTATTATTGCCAGCAACCTCGACATAACCCCGACTAATGCGTTTCTTCTCTTTGAAAGAAGGTCACTTAACTTGGCTCCTTTACATGTGTCTAGGTTATTCTATCTATTTTTAACATTTAAAAGAAAGAATCCTAACGGATTTGCAATTGAAACGTAGTTGAAGTTATCCAGAGCCGATGCGGTTTTGGCTGGCTGATCTGCTTGTTCATTTTTATAATAGTTCCTAAGCGCAAGTACCCAAACTTGGTTATTGTCAAACAAGTGATTCAGCCTTAACAGATCTTTCTTGCATCGTTCTGACTAATAGTTCAGTTGCCAGTTCATTTCCATAATAGTCCCTATGCGCGGGCCCCAAACTTCAGTAATGTCAAACAAGCGATCCAACCTTGACAGATCTTTCTTGCATTGATCTGACTAATAGGGAAGTGTGGTAGTATAAGAGTTTAATGAAAGGAGGGCTGCGATTATTGCTATAAGTCTAAAAACACTTCAGATGATGGGAAGACGATAAGAGATACATATCCCAAATACCACAGCGAACACCGTGGTCGTTTTAGAACCATGTCTATAAATCCTAGTGTTACATTCTTGAAAGAAACTATGACTAGTGTGTGGTAATATAGTCGGATGGTGGACACAAAATAGGGTCCAGTAGACTTAAAATCCTAGCATGTCTATATGTTCTAGCTTTCCAACATCCGGATGAAGTTAAGTCTTGCTACGCTGCTGGCAATGATTGCCATTGTATGAGTTTCTATAGGAAGAATTTGCATTATAGTGTTCAGAGCTTCTGAAGGACTTGTTCTTAGAGCATCTGTTATTCGAATGTATGCTGTTCATTGAACTTTGTATAGTTGAACTATAGAGATCCATATGTAAGAATAGGAAGAGCATCTTACGACAAGTGTAGCTTTTTTGACTCTGTATTAGTTGTTCAGTTTCCATAATGGTTAGATATTTTGCATTGTTTGATAAGGGAATTTTGCAGTTCTTTCGATTCGAAAGAAAAGGCTTTCGAAGCACAATGTATTTAATATACAAAAATCGAACATTTTTATTTTCGAATCGTGTTACAGAGTAATACCCCAGTATCACAACATTGTCCGCATAAGCAACTACTTTAATACCTCTATTTTTTAGTTCAATACGAATCGAGTTAATAATAATGAGCCAAAATAATGGTGCCGTAACTATTCTAGAATTCAATATTGTTACTAACCAGTTGATGATGTACTCTTCAAAATACCGATCTTTAAGAACTTGTTGAATTGCAGAAGTACCCTATTTATATCAATCCTGAATAAGTCCAATGTATCGTGCAGCGTCGGCCTGCTCAAGTCCACTGGAACATTCGTGTGTCCCGGTACCCAGAATATTTCGATTAGTTTACCATCTCGTCAAGAGAAACTCGACATTCGTGAACTAGTCTGGATGTCGTGAATACTACAGATAAAGATTTGATGGCGGGTTTACAGTCAGTATAGATTCGCATATTCGTGTTGAATATCCAATAGTACCTCAATAGTTCTAAGTTCGAATGGTTTACCATCTCTCTTGAATATCCAATAGTACCTCATCCGCTCTTTTTATACCCACCATCAAAAAAGAGGGGGGGTGGTATATTGATTTTTTCATTCCGTGTGTAACACATCGAAATATTGTTCAAAGACCCCATAAAGTATATATATTCAGGGACCTCGTAAGATTCTAAGACGATCTAGCTAAGTACGTCCGTCTGTTGTTGGCACGATAGCGTCCACAAAAAAAGAGATATTGAGATGAAATATTTTTTATTGATCAGAAATGTTTGGTATTGAAAATGGGCAAAATCGGTCAACGATTTCACATAGCCCCCATACAAATGTACACCCAGGAATATTGTGTAAAAAGCCTAAAACATTCACAAATTCGTTGTTTATGAAGCAAATGGCACAAAATTTCGCATAAGTCAGTTTTTTTATGGAGGACATAGGACCACAATTGGACCTACCCCCCATATAAGGTCCCCTTTTGAAAATGACTCTAATGCTGATTACTGGCTTAAACATACGAATATAGCGATGAAATTCGACACACATAGGTTTCATGCAAGCCAATATCTCTCCAGCAAACTATATGTGGATAAGTCCATAATTGACCCTACCCCCCTATAAGGTCCCCTTCAGAAAATGACTTTAACGCTCATTATTGTCGTAAAAATACGAGTATAACGATGAAATTTAACACAAGTAAGTTTTATACGAGTGAAAATCTATCCACCAAATTTTATGTGGATCGGTCCATAATTGACCCTACTCCCCATATAAGGTCCCCTCCATAAAATTACTTTAACGCTCATTATTAGCTTAAAAATATGAGTATAGCGATGAAATTTCACAGAAGTAAGATTTATATAAGCCAAAATCTCTGCCAAATTTTATGTGGATCGGTCCATAATTGGCCCTACCTCCCATATAAGGTCCCCTTTTGAAAATTACTATAATGCTGGTTTCTGGGTTAAACATACGAATATAGCGATGAAATTTGACACACGTAGGTTTCATGAAAGCCAATATCTCTGCATTAAACCATATGTGGATCGGTCCATAATTGACCCTACCCCCCAATATAAGGTCCCCTTCAGAATATGACTTTAACGCTCATCATTGGCGTAAAAATACGAGTATAGCGATGAAATTTGACATAAGTAAGTTTTATACTAATAATTGACCCTACTCCCTATATAAGGTCCCCTCCATAAAATTACTTTAACGCTCATTACAACAAATTTTATGTTGATCGTCCATAATTAAATACGAGTAAAGCTATGAAATTCAATATAGTTTTGTATGAGCTAACATCTCTCTACAAAATTTTGTGGGGCTCGGTCCATAATTGACCCTACCCTTCATTTAAGGTCCCCATCAGAAAATTACTTTAACGCTCATTGCTGGCTTAAAAATGCGAAATCTCTCTACCAATTTGTATGCGGATCAGTCCATTATAACCCCACCCCATATAAATTCGCCCTCAGAAAATGACTACAATGAGAAAAATACCAATACCGCAATGCAATTCGACATAAACTAATTTTATGCTGGATATTTAATTCTCGTATGTTTTTCGCTGTTGTATACCTTTTGTAGTGTGGTGCCATGGCCAATGCCTTTATATTTCAGTGCGTCTGATTCTCTGGCTGTTCTGATGCATTGTGCTTTTAGCACTGGTAAGAGCAAGTCAGAATTGGTCTTGTTAACACAGTGCATAATGTAATATTCCCGAAGGTAGGGACCAAAATGAATCCAAGGTATTTGGCTTCATTTGAAAACTACGAATTCATTCGAAGTGGTCGAAATTCTCTGTCGAATCGAAATTCCAAGTCTCTGACTAATTTTTTTCTAGACCATATTCATGGTCTATTACTATTATATAATATAAGTTATAATTTTCGCAACTATTTTAAAAACCACTTGTGTAACACTTTTTCTTTTTGCTGTATGCTTAAGTTTTTTCTTGCAGTGTATTTTTAATAAATTATGATGCCGTAGAAAAATGTTGCGGTTAATATGATGATGCATAAACATTTACAAGTATTTATTATTTATTTGTTTATTTAGTCCACAGTTTTTAATATTAACTGAATAACGGATTTAGTATATATTCGTTTAGGCATATTGCTAAATATGGCAGAGTTAGTTGAAAAAGAAAATCCCAACGTTGTTAGTGTAATAAATGAAGATAGTGGTAGGATAAGTTAAATTTCTATAAAATTGTGATAATAATTGTTATTAGAATGCCTTAAAATATACTTTAAAATTTGAATTGTATATCTAGTGCTGTATAAACAAATTTTAAAAGAAAATATAAAAATAACAAATGAATTGAGATCATTGTGAACAAACATATAGTAAATCTCTTAATACGAGAATTTTCATATATTTTCCACACGAATAAACAACAAACACGACATATAGTGGCATTTTAGTTAAAAATTTGACAAACAATTGGCAAGTCAATGTGAAAACAAAAATTATATGTATATTAACCAAATATACATGTTAGAAAAGTAAAATACACATGTTCTGTATTTAATATTAAGCTATGTGAAGGGTGTTGTCGACTTCGGAGTGCACTACATGGTTCTGGATCGAATGAGCATTTAAAATTTCAGAGACGAAATTAAGTTGTAGTTTTAGTTCAGTTCTAAATCAGTTTTAGTTCATTTATAGTTCAGTTCTAGTTCAATTCTAGTTCAGTTCTAGTTCAGTTCCAGTTCAGTTCTAGTTCAGTTCTAGTTCAGTTCTAGTTCAGTTCTAGTTCAGTTCTAGTTCAGTTCTAGTTCAGTTCTAGTTCAGTTCTAGTTCAGTTCTAGTTCAGTTCTAGTTCAGTTCTAGTTCAGTTCTAGTTCTGTTCTAGTTCTGTTCTAGTTCAGTTCTAGTTCAGTTCTAGTTCAGTTCTAGTTCAGTTCTACTTCAGTTCTAGTTCAGTTCTAGTTCAGTTCTAGTTCAGTTCTAGTTCAGTTCTAGTTCAGTTCTAGTTCAGTTCTAGTTCAGTTCTAGTTCAGTTCTAGTTCAGTTCTAGTTCAGTTCTAGTTCAGTTCTAGTTCAGTTCTAGTTCAGTTCTAGTTCAGTTCTAGTTCAGTTCTAGTTCAGTTCTAGTTCAGTTCAAGTTCAGTTCTAGTTCAGTTCTAGTTCAGTTCTAGTTCAGTTCTAGTTCAGTTCTAGTTCAGTTCTAGTTCAGTTCTAGTTCTGTTCTAGTTCTGTTCTAGTTCTGTTCTAGTTCTGTTCTAGTTCTGTTTTAGTTCTGTTCTAGTTCTGTTCTAGTTCTGTTCTAGTTCTGTTCTAGTTCTGTTCTAGTTTTGTTCTAGTTCTATTCAAGTTCTGTTTTAGTTCTGTTATAGTTTAGTTCTAGTTCTAGTTCAGTTCTAGTTCAATTCAAGTTCAGTTCTAGTTCAGTTCTAGTTCAGTTCTAGTTCTAGTTCAGTTCTAGTTTAGTTCTAGTTCAGTTCTAGGTCAGTTCTAGTTCAGTTCTAGTTCAGTTCTAGTTCAGTTCTAGTTCAGTTCTAGTTCAGTTCTAGTTCAGTTCTAGTTCAGTTCTAGTTCAATTCTATTTCAGTTCTAGTTCAGTTCTAGTTCAGTTCTAGTTCAGTTCTAGTTCAGTTCTAGTTCAGTTCTAGTTCAGTTCTAGTTCAGTTCTGGTTCAGTTCTAGTTCAGTTCTAGTTCAGTTCTAGTTCAGTTCTAGTTCAGTTCTAGTTCAGTTCAAGTTCAGTTCTAGTTCAGTTCTAGTTCAGTTCTAGTTCAGTTCTAGTTCAGTTCTAGTTCAGTTCTAGTTCAGTTCTAGTTCAGTTCTAGTTCAGTTCTAGTTCAGTTCTAGTTCAGTTCTAGTTCAGTTCAGTTCTAGTTCAGTTCTAGTTCAGTTCTAGTTCAGTTCTAGTTCAGTTCTAGTTCAGTTCTAGTTCAGTTCTAGTTCAGTTCTAGTTCAGTTCTAGTTCAGTTCTAGTTCAGTTCTAGTTCAGTCCTAGTTCAGTCCTAGTTCAGTTCTAGTTCAGTCCTAGTTCAGTTCTAGTTCAGTCCTAGTTCAGTTCTAGTTCAGTTCTAGTTCAGTCCTAGTTCAGTTCTAGTTCAGTCCTAGTTCAGTTCTAGTTCAGTTCAATTCTAATTCAGTTCTAGTTTAGTTCTAGTTCAGTTCTAGTTTGAGAGCGGTTCTAGTTCAGTGCTAGTTCTACTCTTGTTCAGTTTGAGTTCAGTTTTAGCCCAGTTTTAGTTCAGGTCTACTTCAGTTCTAGTTTATATAGAACACTTTATTACTTTGCGTAGAGTATTACTTATTTTAAATGATGTGAATATATATGAATGAGTAGTGTTGATTATAAATATAGCACATTTAGCTGGAAGTTATTTCTCAAATTTTGTTTTATAGAAAATCATGATGACACAAAATTTATAAAGTGACCCTATTGACGCTATTGGTCGGTTAGCAGATGTGTAAATAGAAACCTTATTCTGGACTCGATAAGTACCGGGTTCCTATCATAACTTCCTCATTCAGACCATTTAAGATAAGTTAAGGTTCGGCTGTTTAAATACGATGGGGAATTGTTTGTAAGATCAATTGCTTACTTCAGGCATCACTTTGGTTTAGTGAAATAACTAGTGATTTGAAATCAAATTTTTTTTTTAACATTTTCCCTCTTCTATATTACTATTTATTTAAACATAACTGTATTTAAACACGCGTTTATATGTATATTTATCTCATATAGTATTTTCAATTTGTTTTTCCAGCTTTCTACTAATAGTTTAAACATTTAGTGTTTTTAACGCTCAGACTCAGTGGCTCGTTACCCATTAACACAAAATCACTATAATAATTTAATTAATAATAAAAATAAAACAATTTTATCTCTCAAAATTATTGTTTGTTTTTGATAAAAAAAAAAAAATTATTTATTAATTATTGAATTCTCAACGAAAACATGTTGTGCTGTGTTGTTGTATTTATGGGTAACTAAAACAACAGCAACTAGAATCGTGGGATGTTGTTGTTTATACAAATTTTGTGCATTTAGCTCAGTTGTAGCGATCTTGCTGATCTTTGGGCTAAAAGTAAAAAAAAAAAAAACGTCTAGAGCAGAAAATTTATCAAACGATTTTTACTAAATGACGAAATCATCTTGTAGCCAAGCAGCCAAAATCATGGCCATTTAAAAAAAAATTATATATTTTTTATTTTATTATATTTATTATTAATTTTTTGGTTTTGTGTTGTGTTTTGGTGTTTTCTATATAGTGTCGCGTTTTATTTTTATAAAAGTTTTTTTAAAACTGTTTTTTTTGTTTTGTATTTTTTGATTCATAGAAAATAAATCTAAACAATAATTTTGTACCAACAGTGTGTGTGTGTGTGTTTTTTTCATCTAATTTTAATCACAACAATTAAAAATAACTAGAAACAAGAAAGAACAATAACAAAATAATTTTTTAAAAAATATCAACAATAATTATATATAATTTGCAACGTTTTTTAATATTTATAAATTAAAAAATATTAAATGTTACATTCAATATTTTCAGACAACGATAATGCCTCGGATTGTACTTCATTTTATGCGGAGTATGATCCCTTTGATTATTTATACAGTGGTGGCAGTACACAATATTCAGATCCTGTCTATGAAGCTGTCAATAAATTGGATAAATCAGCCGTTAGTCCAAATGGTAAGTTTATTTGTTATTCTCGCTATAAAATACAAAAACAACAATTTTGAAAATCCAAAAAATATATATTGAATTATATATAAAAAAGTGTGTTTTTAGCGAAATGTGTTTTTTTAAGTTTAGAAAATTCTCAAAATTTTGCTCACGCATTAATTTCTGTTAATCCATTTAAAACACTTTAATATTTATAATGACTTCTAGTTTAGCCAAGAAATTAAGTTCAGATCATCACAGGGAACATGTACCATATTCAACTGATTCGTTTTAATCGATCATTGTCCGAAAAATGCACCGATTGCTCACTAAAACTTATGGTAAATGTGTTTTAACGAGTGAGAGATGGTTTTTGCGGCTCAGAAGTGGTGATTTTGATACGGATCTGTTCAGATCATCACTGGGAACCTGTACCGATGCAACTGATTCGTTTGAAGTGATCATTGTCCGAAAAATGCACAAATTGCTCAACAAAGTTTATGCTAAATGTGTTTCATCAGTTTCAACGAATGAAAGATGATTTGTACGTCTAAGAAATCATAATTTTGGAACGAAACTGTTCAGATCATCACAAGGAACATGTACCATATTCAACTGATTCGTTTTAATCGATCATTGTCTGAAAAACGCACCGATTGCTCACTAAAGCTTATGGTAAATGAGTTTTAACGAGCGAGAGATGGTTTTTGCGGCAGAAGTGGTGATTTTGACACGGATCTGTTCAGATCATCACTGGGAACCTGTACCGTATGCAACTGAAGTGATCATTGTTCGAAAAATGCACAGATTGCTCAACAAAGTTTATGCTAAATGTGTTTCATCAGTTTCAACGAACGAAATATGATTTGTACGTCTAAGAAATCATAATTTTTGGCATGGAACTATTCAGATAATCAGAAGGAACATGTACCATATGCAACTGATTCGTTTTAAGCGATCATTGTCTGAAAAACCCACCGATTGCTCACTTATGGTAAATATGTATGTTTTTACGAGCGAGAGGTTTTTACGGTTTTTACGGCTCAGAAGTGGTGATTTTGATACGGATCTGTTCAGATCATTGCAGGGAACCTATACCGTATGCAACTGATTCGTTTGAAGTGATCATTGTCCGAAAAATGCACAGATTGTTCAACAAAGCTTATGCTAAATGTGTTTCATCAGTTTCAACTAACGAAATATGATTTGTACGTCTAAGAAATCATAATTTTGGCAGGGAACTGTTCAGATCATCACAGGGAACATGTACCATATGCAACTGATTCGTTTTAAGCGATCATTGTCTGAAAAACGCACCCATTGCTTACTAAGGCTTATGGTAAATGTGTTTTAACGAGCGAGAGATGGTTTTTGCTGCCCAGAAGTGGTGATTTTGACACGGATCTGTTCAGATCATCACCGTATGCAACTGATTCGTTTTAAGCGATCATTGTCTGAAAAACGCACCGATTGCTCACTAAAGCTTATGGTAAATGTGTTTCATCAGTTTCAACGAACGGAAGATGGTTTGTACGTCTAAGAAGTCATAATTTTTGGCAGGGAACTGTTCAGATCATCACAGGAAACATGTACTATATGCAACTGATTCGTTTTAAGCGATCATTGCCCGAAAAACGCACCGATTGCTCACTAAAGCTTATGGTAAATGTGTTTTAACGAGCGAGAGATGGTTTTTGCGGCCCAGAAGAGGTGATTTTGACACGGATCTATACGGATCATCATAGGGAATATGTACCGAATGTAACTGATTTGTTTTAAGCGATCATTGTCTGAAAAACGCACCGATTGCTCAACAAAGCTTATGCTAAATGTGTTTCATCAGTTTCAACTAACGAAATATGATTTGTACGTCTAAGAAATCATAATTTTGGAACGGAACTGTTCAGATTATCACAGGAAACATGTACCATATGCAACTGATTCGTTTTAAGCGATCATTGTCTGAAAAACGCACCAATTGCTCACTAAAGCTTATGGTAAATGTGTTTTAACGAGCGAGAGATGGCTTTTGCGGCTCAGAAGTGGTGATTTTGATACGGATCTGTTCAGATCATCACTGGGAACCTGTACCGTATGTAACTGATTCGTTTGAAGTTATCATTGTCTGAAAAATGCACAGATTGCTCAACAAAGTTTATGCTAAATGTGTTTCATCAGTTTCAACGAACGAAAGATGATTTGTACATCTAAGAAATCATAATTTTTGGCAGGGAACTGTTCAGATCATCACAGGAATCATGTACCATATTCAACTGATTCGTTTTAATCGATCATCGTCCGAAAAATGCACCGATTGCTCACTAAAGCTTATGGTAAATGAGTTTTAACGAGCGAAAGATGGTTTTTGCGGCTCAGAAGTGGTGATTTTGATACGGATCTGTTCAGATCATCACAAGGAAGCTGTATCGTATGCAACTGATTCGTTTGAAGTGATCATCGACCGAAAAATGCACCGATTGCTCAACAAAGCTTATGCTAAATGTGTTTCATCAGTTTCAACGAACGAAAGATGATTTGTACGTCTAAGAAATCATAATTTTGGCAGTGAACTGTTCAGATAATCACAGGAAACATGTACTATATTCAACTGATTCGTTTTAAGCGATCATTGTCTGAAAAACGCACCGATTGCTCACTAAAGCTTATGGTAAATGTGTTTTAACGAGCGAGAGATGGTTTTTGCGGCTCAGAAGTGGTGATTTTGATACGGATCTGTTCAGATCATCACTGGGAACCTGTACCGTATGCAACTGATTCGAGAGGCTTGAGATTAAGTTCGTAGACAATCGTATCCAACCCCAACCGGAATTTCGTCTGAATTCAAAAGTATTTTCATAATGTGAAACGAAATGTTCGAAGTAACAGAAGATTGGTAGTGAAAAGGATAGTTGGATCATCTGAAAAACTGATGGTATTTCCAAGAAATAGCAGCAATTATTGTGGAATTGAGACCCGACAAACCATAAGCATACAGCTACTTCGGGATATCTGCAATTAGAACAAACAATGAAGAAAAAGAGAGTGCCATCTCTTTCCATCCAGACAATCGTATACAACCTCAAGCGGGATTTAGCCTAAGTTCAGAAGGGTTTTCACTGGGCAGCCTTTCAGAGGTAATGTGGAACGAAATGCTGCATAAATGGTTCACATGTTAGAGGTTGGTAGATAAGTCTGAAGATCTGCAGCTCGATTTCAATGCTTTCGAACTTGGAAGTATTAACATCCGAAGCATCAGTTGGTTGGTAAATATTGATGCTTGGATCATCCAAATATCTGGTCGAATTTCTGAGAAAAAGCAGCGAGTATTGTAGATGATCGAGGTGAGATCTGAAATATCAACCTCGACGAACAATAACCAATCAACTAAATGGGAACAAACTATAAACGATAAGGTCAGTTCTGTGTCTTTACAATCATACGCAGAAGGATGAAAGAGTCGTGATTAAGTTTGCAGTTTGAAGAGCGTGTTTTCCTGCGTTTTCAATTGAACATCCGTAGAGAGGTAACGTAAAATGAAAATAATGGTTCAAGAGTTCACTAGTTATGGTCCACGGTTTGATCTCTTTAACCAAACTAATAATGATGACAGGGATGCAATTAAGTCTGTAGGTCACATTATTGCCTGCATTCACAAAGGTTTTCATTGTATTATTCAATTCTTTCCAATCAGACGAATAATAATATGACATCTCGATCAAGACCACCATATTTGAATAGACATCTTCGTGAGCATCCTAATAATACAAAGAGCCTAGTAATTTAACCAGTTAAGAACGCGAGAGATAAACAATGATACAAGCCAATATTCCTCCTGACTGTCAACTATCACTAAGACTCTTGAGATTCTGATTCCTGCCCCCATATCCCGCTATTTAACAGCAATCTATCGTAAGATAAACAATCATATAGGGCGATATTTCTCGTGTCATCTATCTCAATGACTCTTAAGACTCTGTTACTTCTCCAAATGTTCCGCTACCTAATAGAAGCCGGTCACTGGTATGGATTAAGCATAAAAACATTCAGATCTCAAAAGACTTGCGAAATAATGGCCCTTTTGTTGCTTAACCTTAAGATCCTCATTACCAAAGTTATCATCCATCTCTATTGTAAATATTCCAACTCCTCTGAAGACCACAACTATAAAAGCCAATCTTGAAATTGAAGTCTTTGAAATCGTAGAAAAAGTTGTACTTTAGGACCTTTAGTTCCCATTCCAGCACGTACAAATGAAAACCTAAATAAATCTCTTCAATATGAATCGTCCATTAGGAGGATGAAAATAGTTGAGTGGTTGGAATAAAAAAGCTTCCAAACCACAGCAGCTATAACATTTGTGCTCAGTGGTGCTCCAGAGAGAGATTTCGGGTCCTTCTAAAACTCATTATAAATAAAGTGTTAAATATATGGAATTCGAATGGATTTCTTGGAAATGTGTAATTGAAGACAATTTCCTGTTAAAGAAAGTGTTTTTATTTGAAACACTAAAGTTAGAAGGGAGGGATCATGTTATGATTTTTAGACCAATAAATTCCCACTTTAAATTTTCTAATTTTTTTTGAATTTTCTTTTCATCTCCACAGTTTCCTCCACAAGTTGGCGAACTGAATATACCCCTGAAATCAGTCAAAAAGAAGAATTACCACCACGTTTGGCAGGAGGATCACGATCACCACCGCCACCCTTACCACCACGCAATAGTGGTGGTAATAGCAATGGAGCTAGCACTTCATCGTTTAATACATTTGCCAGGGATTATGAGCAATATGCACCAGTATTGAATACTAGCCATGTATTGGATCGACGAAAAACATCTTCACGTCTTTATGAAATTGTCACAGATCAACGTACTGTGGATTTGGAATTACTCGATTTCTTTTATATGGTTAAAGAACTGAGACAACGTTATCCTTACGATGATGAAGTAAACAATGTGGGTCATATTATAGCATCGGAATTTAATTATCATTATCCTTTGGAGACAAGTATTAAAATTTTAGTACATCCAGCATTGAATGCATTGTTTCCGGATGGTGAATCGGCGGCGCCCAATAAGGGTCAGTTTAAGGGCTATGGAGCACCCATACAATTTACATGTGACAGTAAGTTTTTTAGCTAAAATTTTGGCAAAAAAGTTTTTAAACTGTCCTTTTTTGTTCTAGTTAATACTCCCGTTGAAATGGTTATTAGCCAAGCCTTCTATTCTTTAGAGGGTCAAATCAGAGGTCATGTTAATGATTATGCCGTTAGACCCATAGGTGTGGCGGAATGGCTTTCAAATTCTTCGAAACTAAGTCAATTGGAATGTGTACATAATAGTTTGAAACTGGAAAAAGATGTACAATTGGGTTTGTGTTTGAAAACCGAGGAAAATATGAAAGTTATAGCACGCACCCAGAGAGATGATAAAAATGAATGTGACATGCGCCCCGAGGAAGTGTTGCCCAATGAAACGGCCACCACCATAACCTATGATAGTATGATGATTTTATTAGGTGAGTAAGAATAGCTTTCCTCATTTTTAATCTCAAAAATTAATAAAATCAATTTCAATTTCAGAAACTCTGGAAACTGAAATAGATAAACTAGAATCTGCGGCTAATGACAGCAACTCGCGTACTGTTATATCCTGCTCCGGTGTGGTGCAGGGTGTTAAAGCCATTTGTGCCTTATTGGGTTCCATTGATACATTGGAACTAGCCGACTGTGTAGCCAAGCTAAAACAAGTTTGTGAAGATAATCAACCTAAATATGGAAGTTCCTCTACAAATCCCGAAATTATCACCGATTGCGGCGACTATGCCGAAGTGTGTTTGCGACCGCGTTCGATTGTGGAACAAATAAAAGTGAAATGCAATAATTTAAGAGATGCCGTACAGGAATTGATCGAATTGTATTCGAATGTCTTTAGAGTAGGATTTTCGGTTAAAACTTTGGATTATTCAATAAGTAAGTATAGGCCGATAACTCGAGAACTATTCGAAATATTATAGCCAAATTGTACTCGAATCAGAGCTATGGTTGACCTAAGCTAGAACTGTACCAGAACTGAATTAGAACTGAACTAGAACTGAACAAGAACTGAACAAGAACTGAACTAGAACTGAACTAGAACTGAACTAGAACTGAACTAGAACTGAACTAGAACTGAACTAGAACTGAACTAGAACTGAACTAGAACTGAACTAGAACTGAACTAGAACAGAACTAGAACTGAACTAGAACAGAACTGGAACTGAACTAGAACTGAACTAAAACTGAACTAGAACTGAACTAGAACTGAACTAGAACTGAACTAGAACTGAACTAGAACTGAACTAGAACTGAACTAGAACTGAACTAGAACTGAACTAGAACTGAACTAGAACTGAACTAGAACTGAACTAGAACTGAACTAGAACTGAACTAGAACTGAACTAGAACTGAACTAGAACTGAACTAGAACTGAACTAGAACTGAACTAGAACTGAACTAGAACTGAACTAGAACTGAACTAGAACTGAACTAGAACTGAACTAGAACTGAACTAGAACTGAACTAGAACTGAACTAGAACTGAACTAGAACTGAACTAGAACTGAACTAGAACTGAACTAGAACTGAACTAGAACTGAACTAGAACTGAACTAGAACTGAACTAGAACTGAACTAGAACTGAACTAGAACTGAACTAGAACTGAACTAGAACTGAACTAGAACTGAACTAGAACTGAACTAGAACTGAACTAGAACTGAACTAGAACTGAACTAGAACTGAACTAGAACTGAACTAGAACTGAACTAGAACTGAACTAAAACTGAACTAGAACTGAACTAGAACTGAACTAGAACTGAACTAGAACTGAACTAGAACTGAACTAGAACTGAACTAGAACTGAACTAGAACTGAACTAGAACTGAACTAGAACTGAACTAGAACTGAACTAGAACTGAACTAGAACTGAACTAGAACTGAACTAGAACTGAACTAGAACTGAACTAGAACTAGAACTGAACTAGAACTGAACTAGAACTGAACTAGAACTGAACTAGAACTGAACTAGAACTGAACTAGAACTGAACTAGAACTGAACTAGAACTGAACTAGAACTGAACTAGAACTGAACTAGAACTGAACTAGAACTGAACTAAAACTGCACTAGAACTGAACTAGAACTGAACTAGAACTGAACTAGAACTAAAGAATTCGAAAAATTAAAAAAATTAAATCTTTATTAAAATTCTTTATTTTTAGCACCCATACATGTTTCTTTCGTCTCTAAACCGATTGTGGTGAGCGTCAATTGTTTACATCGCCCTCCTCCATTATGGCGTTATGATAATTACTCTTTGGGTGTACAAATCAACTATGGTTCCCGTTTTATCTCCGATCCCGTGGTAACAAAATGTTCAAATGATACTACAGGAGGTTTATTTCCACGTCTGAAATTTTCTTCTTGGATTACGTTTGAGAAAAATCCAATTTGTACTTTGCCGCGTGAAGCTCGTTTGATATTTGTCTTGTACGGCACTCAGACAGCGGAAAATGATCAAAATAATGTGGATAATGGTGAAAAGAAACAAATTACCACCGAGTTGGGTTGGTGTGCTATACAATTGTTTGACTATAAACGTGAAATGATTTGTGGTTCATATCTACTCTCCATGTGGCCGGCTACGGCGGATAAGTTTTTGGGCCCAGCTCCTGCTAGAGGTTGTCATCCTCAGCCGGACTTTTGTCCGGTTTTGAGTATAGAAGTGCCACCCTACGGTGGTAAAATACAATTTCCAGAACCTTTAGAAAATCCACCACCAGCACCAAGGTACGACATTTGTATATTGCCAAGTAAAACCAGGAAGTTATTAAAATTTTTCTTTTTTAACAGATACGACTTCAACTCCCTTGACACTAATCTGCAGCAAGAATTATTGGACACTGCCGAACAGGGCTATCCTGGTGCCATCGATAAACGTGAAGTTTTCTGGGAGAAACGTTTGTATTTGCAAAATATTCCTCATGCCTTACCCAAAGTATTACACGCAGCCCATAGTTGGGATTATGCTAGTCTCATGGATTTACACTCTTTGCTGTATTCCTGGTCAGCCTTATCTCCGCTACAGGCTTTAGAGCTGCTACTGCCACGTTATCCTGATGCCAAAGTAAGAGAAAAGGCAGTAGAATGGATATCCCAACTACCAAATGATCAATTGGTTGACTATTTGCCACAATTGATCCAGGCCTTGAAGCATGATACCTATGAAGCTTCCTCAATGGCTAGATTTTTATTAAGTAAATCCTTGGAATCTCCACGTATAGCTCATCATATGTATTGGCTTTTAGTACATAGTTTACCTGGTGATGGGCCACAGAATTCGATAGATGCTTCATCGAGTAATACCGATGAAATGGATGATACATTAATAACTCAAGCACGTTATTATCGCAGGAATAAGATGATGTTGAGGGCTTTGCTAGCCATATGTGGTGAGAAACTATCCAAGAGATTCTTGCTGCAAAATCTTATGTGTAGGGTAAGATTTCCGCTCCTAGATTAATATTTCAATTAATTTTTATTGTAATTTTCTAAATAACAGAATCTGGCTAACATTGCTGAAAACGTTAAAGTGGCCAAGGAGTCCTTGCGTCAAAAGTCTTTGTGTGCCGGCATGGATAGTGTCAATCAAGAGCTTTTAGACAAACCCACCTCTTTGCCTTTGGGTCCAGAACTGGAGGTCACTGGTGTTAATGTACGCAGTTGCAGCTATTTCAATTCCAATACTTTGCCCTTGAAAATTTCCTTTATTGGTCCTGATGCAGAAATACTGCCTGCCATATTTAAGGTATAAATAATAGTTTATCTAAATATTAAATTTATTTAGTTTTTTATTTCTATTCTCCCTTTAGTCTGGCGATGATTTACAACAAGACATGTTGACCATACAACTTATTCGTGTTATGAATAAAATGTGGCTGGCCGAGGGTTTGGACTTGAAAATGGTCACTTTTAATTGTGTTCCCACCGGTTTTAAGAAGGGCATGATTGAATTGGTTTCGGATGCTGAAACTTTAAGAAAAATCCAGGTAGAATATGGTTTGACGGGTTCGTTTAAGGATCGTCCCATTGCTGAGTGGTTGGCTAAACAAAATCCCAGTCAATTGGAGTATCAAAGGGCGGTAAAGAATTTTACGGGTAAGTTTTAGTACCAGAAAGAACATTAGTTCAGATATAGTTCAGTTTTAGTTCATTTCTAGTTCATTTCTAGTTCAGTTCTAGTTCAGTTCTAGTTCAGTTCTAGTTCAGTTCTAGTTCAGTTCTAGTTCAGTTCTAGTTCAGTTCTAGTTCAGTTCTAGTTCAGTTCTAGTTCAGTTCTAGTTCAGTTCTAGTTCAGTTCTAGTTCAGTTCTAGTTCAGTTCTAGTTCAGTTCTAGTTCAGTTCTAGTTCAGTTCTAGTTCAGTTCTAGTTCAGTTCTAGTTCAGTTCTAGTTCAGTTCTACTTCAGTTCTAGTTCAGTTCTACTTCAGTTCTAGTTCAGTTCTACTTCAGTTCTAGTTCAGTTCTAGTTCAGTTCTAGTTCAGTTCTAGTTCAGTTCTAGTTCAGTTCTAGTTCAGTTCTAGTTCAGTTCTAGTTCAGTTCTAGTTCAGTTCTAGTTCAGTTCTAGTTCAGTTCTAGTTCAGTTCTAGTTCAGTTCTAGTTCAGTTCTAGTTCAGTTCTAGTTCAGTTCTAGTTCAGTTCTAGTTCAGTTCTAGTTCAGTTCTAGTTCAGTTCTAGTTCAGATTATAGTTCAGTTCTAGTTCAGTTCTAGTTCAGTTCTAGTTTCAGTTCTAGGTTCTATTCAGTTCTAGTTCAGTTCTAGTTCATTCCTAGTTCAGTTCTAGTTCAGTTCTAGTTCAGTTCTAGTTCAGTTCTGTTCAGTTCTAGTTCAGTTCTAGTTCAGTTCTAGTTCAGTTCTTCCAGTTCTAGTTCAGTTAGTTCAGTTTCTAGTTCAGTTCAGTTCAGTTCTAGTTCAGTTCTAGTTCAGTTCTAGTTCAGTTCTAGTTCAGTTCTAGTTTCAGTCTAGTTCAGTTCTAGTTCAGTTCTAGTTCAGTTCTAGTTCAGTTCTAGTTCAGTTCTAGTTCAGTTCTAGTTCAGTTCTAGTCAGTTCTAGTTCAGTTCTAGTTCAGTTCTAGTTTCAGTTCCGTTTTCAGTTCTAGTTTCAGTTCTAGTTCAGTTCTAGTTCAGTTCTAGTTCAGTTCTAGTTCAGTTCTAGTTCAGTTCTAGTTCAGTTCTAGTTCAGTTCTAGTTCAGTTCTAGTTCAGTTCTAGTTCAGTTCTAGTTCAGTTCTAGTTCAGTTCTAGTTCAGTTCTAGTTCAGTTCTAGTTCAGTTCTAGTTCAGTTCTAGTTCAGTTCTAGTTCAGTTCTAGTTCAGTTCTAGTTCAGTTCTAGTTCAGTTCTAGTTCAGTTCTAGTTCAGTTCTAGTTCAGTTCTAGTTCAGTTCTAGTTCAGTTCTAGTTCTAGTTCTAGTTCAGATCTAGTTCAGTTCTAGTTCAGTTCTAGTTCAGTTCTAGTTCAGTTCTAGTTCAGTTCTAGTTCAGTTCTAGTTCAGTTCTAGTTCAGTTCTAGTTCAGTTCTAGTTCAGTTCTAGTTCTAGTCAGTTCTAGTTCAGTTCTAGTTCAGTTCTAGTTCAGTTCTAGTTCAGTTCTAGTTCAGTTCTAGTTCAGTTCTAGTTCAGTTCTAGTTCAGTTCTAGTTCAGTTCTAGTTCAGTTCTAGTTCAGTTCTAGTTCAGTTCTAGTTCAGTTCTAGTTCAGTTCTAGTTCAGTTCTAGTTCAGTTCTAGTTCAGTTCTAGTTCAGTTCTAGTTCAGTTCTAGTTCAGTTCTAGTTCAGTTCTAGTTCAGTTCTAGTTCAGTTCTAGTTCAGTTCTAGTTCAGTTCTAGTTCAGTTCTGATTCAGTTCTAGTTCTGTTTTGGTTAAGTTCTAGTTCTAGTTCAGTTCTAGTTATTTTCTAGTAAATCTGCCAAAAATTTTCACTAACTTCACTTTTTTATTGTTTTTAGTCTCCTGCGCTGGCTATAGTGTGGCAACTTATATTTTGGGCATTTGTGATAGACATAATGACAATATTATGTTAAAAACCTCAGGACATTTATTCCACATAGATTTTGGTAAATTTTTAGGTGATGCTCAAATGTTTGGTAACTTTAAAAGGTAAAAGAAGCAAACTACAAATTTTTGAAAACAAAAAAATCTAAAAAGAATCCTTTCTTTTACAGAGATCGCACTCCTTTCGTACTAACCTCTGATATGGCGTACGTTATTAATGGTGGCGATAAACCATCTACTGATTTTCATTATTTTGTTGACTTATGCTGTCGTGCCTTTAATATTATACGCAAACATGGTGATCTTTTGTTACACATGTTAGCTCTTATGGCAACGGCTGGTATACCCGGTGTTACAGCCGATGCTGTTACCTATGTACGCAAAGCTTTATTACCATCACAATCGAATCCGGAAGCAGCTGCCTCATTTGCTAAAATGATACAATTCTCATTGAAGAGTTGGTTTACACAATTCAATTTCTTTTTGCACAATTTAGCACAAATGCGTTTTAGCAATGATGAGGGCAGCGGTGAACTGTTGTCGTTTGTTCCTAGAAAATATACGTAAGTTTGATGTTGTTGCTTTAGTTTGGGAGTGATTTTATATTTGTTTCTGTTCTATTTTTTTTTGCAGAATGCATCAAGATGGCCGCTTAAGAAGTGTTACTGTGGTGCGCTGTCAAAAACACTATGAAATGGAGAAATTTTATACATATATTTTACTTGTCACCCGCCATGGTCAAAAAGATCCCACACATTTATTCCGTTCCTATAAAGAATTCACCGAATTTCATCAGAAGTTATGTTTACATTTTCCATTAGCCAAATTACACAGGTAAGATAATTCAATGTATAACTTTCAATGTAGTTGTAAACCTTAAGACCAACTCAAAACCTGGTTCAACTGATCTTAATATTATTGTCTTATATCTTACCTTCTTCTATATTAATATTCCAAATGCAAAATCAAAATATTTTCATGGTTTTAACATACAAATTTGATTATTAAGTGAAGTAGTATATTTAAGCCCAAATACTCCTACTAGCTAAACAAATAATTTAACAACAAACTAAGCTTCAGTACCTTCATAGTCATCATTATTTAAATCTAAAAATTTCTGCTTATTTCTCTTGGAAGCCTCAGGTTTTTTATCATTTATAGAACGTGCCTTAAAACCATCCATATCGGCACGTACTTCCTTGGCCCGTTGTATAGCCAGTTGAGCCATAGGATTGCGATAGGCAGGTTTAGGTGGTGGTGTATTAAAATCAGGTGGTGGTGAGGATAATTTGGAGTCTGCGGTTGTTGTTATATTTTGCAATTCCACTGTCAAGTTGCGATGTTTTCGTATGGCAGACCAACTATCTTCATTATCATTATCTTCATGGGATATTTGAGAACCAAATAATGATATAGTTTTGGGTATGGTAACAATAGGTGTCAGGGTTGATTCAGTGTTATAATTTATATTTGACAAACGTTGCATGGGTTGTGGTGGTATGGGGGGAGGAGGTTTGTTATATACATCGTCATCATCATCATAATCCGACTCAAATTCTAAATCCCTTTGGGCATTTCTGCCTGGTATAACATGTTCCTCGGTTTTAAAATCAAATGTTACTTTACTTTTACGCGGTTTAGCTTGTATATCTTCATCTATTTTGGGTTCTTTGAGTATTGAGGTAGTAGCAGCTGTTAATTCTGCATCACTAAAGGTTATTTTAATTTCTTGTGGTGATTGTAAGTTTGCCTTGGCAATTTGTTGTGTCTTTAACTGTTCGAAATTAATCCAATCATCTTCAATACTTTTGCCAAAGCCTAAAGGTTGTTGGGGACTATTTAAAGGAGATTTTTCTAGAAAATCTGCTTCATGTACTTCATAGGAATGACGTATTTTAGTGAATTCTTCTTCAATGTTGTGGGAAAAGTCATTTTCTATATCTTTTTCCATTTCTTGCCATAATTGATCATCGAACTCGTGTCGGCTGTCGTTAGTTTGTGCTTGATATAAGGGAGGAGGATTTTCCAAAAAGCTTAAGTCCTTTTTTCTGGCAAAACCAGTAGGTCTTCGTTGTCTTAATTCTTCATTTCCAAATTTAGTTGTGCCTTCTTCATCTGAGTTTTGTTGTAATTGGAAATTTACTTGTTTATTAACTTCTTCTTTTCTTACAAATCCTGTAGGTCTTCTTTGCTTTAAGGCTTCATTTTCTTGAGAAAAATTTTCGCTGTCTTCCTCGTTTATTTGGAAATTAACTTGCTTTTCCATTTTATCTAACTCTTCTTTTCTCACAAAACCGGTGGGTCTGCGCTGCTTTATCAAAGACTCACTATTATTTTCAGAATCACTAAAACTATGCTCCATTTCTTTAAATCTAACGTTAGGACTAAGGGGAATGTCTTTATATTCCCAATCATGTTTGCTATATTCCTCATCTTCTAAAGTTGGTCTTCGTTCTTTAGTTGTGAAATTTTCATCATCCGACAACTCCAACATTTCCATTTTCCTTATAAAACCTGTGGGTCTTCTCTGTTTGATATCGGAATTCCAAATTTCTTGTTCATCTTTAAAATCAGTAGATTTATCAAATTTCACTTGGCCCTTAGGAAAATCTTCAGGATCCTGTTGTAAGTTAATCTCATTCCACAAATCTTCAGTATTTGTTGTTCTTATAAAACCTGTAGGTCTTCTTTGATTAAGTGTGAACTTTTCTGTTTCACTCTCTGCCCATGTCTGAAATTCTTCATCATTAAATTTGACTTTTGGTGGTTGAAAGTTCTCCATTTCCTCATTAGTATGTCTTGGGCTTTCATTTTGATCCTCATCAGATTCATCATTAAATGTCACATAGTAATCATTATTTCTGACAAATCCCGTGGGACGTCTTTGTTTTATTGCGGAATTATCATCAAACTCTTGATTAGAACTTTGAACTGTTGAGGATTCAAACGTTACCTCACGTTGTTGTAAATATGTAGTGGATTCTGTGGTCATTAACGAACGTACTTGACTATATACTTTCTTTTGACTATGAGAAGTTTCTTGCCATTCTTCGGTTTCACTTAAGTCAGGTGATTCTGGCCAATTTCTTACGTAACCTGTAGGTCTTCTTTGATTGAGAGTAAATTTGTCATTAGTTTCGCTGACATTAAAGGAAATCGACGATTGTTCCTTGTGTTTTTCGTCAAGAAAATCTTGTTCCTCCTCGAAACTGTTCTGTGATTCCAAATGATGATTATTAAATCTTCTAACATTAACTTTTGGAGTTTCAATTTTCTCTTCAAACTGAGGCCAGCTAGTGAATTGACTATCGAAATCTTCTTGCAAACTAGAAGATTCGAAAAATTCTGAATTTCCATTGGCAAATTCGTCTTTAATGTATTCAGTTGATCTACATTCCTTGACTGAACGGAACTCCGTAACAAATTCTTCTTCGAAGTCTTGTTGATAGTCTTTAGCAAAATCTGTAGGTCTGTGTTCCTTAACTGAACGATACTCAGTTATGAGTTGTTTTTGAGTCGCTTTAGGATGATTAACCATTGATTTTTGTTCTTGAACTGAAAGGAATTCTTCCTCTTCATCACTTTGAGTGTCTTTAACGAACTCTGTAGGTCTTCGTTCTTTAACTGAACGTAACTCAGTAACACATTCTTCTTCATTAGATTGTGGTTCGTTAACATACTCAGTTGATCTTTGTTTACCCACTAAATGGAATTCCGTAACAAATTCTTCACTTTGTGTGCCTTTATTAAACTCAGTGGGTCTTCGTTCCTTAACTGAACGGAATTCAGTTACAAATTCCTCTCCAGCATTCGGAGATTCTTTGGCAAACTCAGTGGCATTGCGATCTTTAACTGAAACGAAATCAGTTTTGTACACATCTCCATCATTGGGAGGTCCATTATCAAACTCTCTGGATCTGCTTTCCTTAACTGTTTTAAATTCAGTAACTGATTCTACTTCATCTCTTTGAGGTTGTTTCACAAACTCTGTGGGTCTTCTATCATTAACAGATCTATAATCTGCAGCAAATACTGCTTCATTATTTGGATAACTTTCGGTATCCAATTCCTCAAATGTTACAGAGGAAATTTCTTTAATTTCCGCCATTTTATTCTTTCTCTGATCCATGAAATCCTCTTCTTTATATTCTACATCTTCTAGTTCACTAAATTTGTAGGATTTAACATCGAAATTATACTTTTCAGTATATTGTACATCGGGACTTTCGTTTAAATTATTATTATAAATAATACGTTCATTTCTTAAAGCATCTAGTGCTGGTAGTTCCTGAGGATTTCCCCAATTTCGATCATCTTTAGCTAACTCAGCATTAAGTTCCTTTTCATATTGTTCCTGTAGATCAACATCAACCTCTTCATACTTAATGTAACCCGTAGGTCTTCGCTCTCCAAAGGTTTCAAAGAGTTTGGGTTCATCGTAATCATCGATTTTGGTTAAATCTTCGGTAGGCCTTGAGAAACCAGTCGGTCTACGTTCTATAACTTTATGAAATTCTGGTATAGTTATAGATTGTGATGATTTCAAATAGCGCGGTGTCTTCTCCGGCTTTACCATGGCCGAACTGCTGCGATTTAAACGTAACGGTGGTACGGGTATTTCTAGAACTTCATGTGTGGTGGATGGTTCAGGAACTTCGGGTTTTATTTCTTTTAATTTGAATTGTTTTTCAAATTCTTCAAATGTCAATGATATTTTTGTATTACTCTCTCGTATGGCGGTTAGATCTGAAGAAGAGGCTGTTGTTAGGGGAGGTGTGGCAATTTCCAAGTCTTCAAATGCTGTGGAATGTACTTGATCTCTTCTCTTATTGCGAGGTGGCGGTAATATAAGTGAGGAAGTACTATCGGATAGTTGGCGTATACGAACCGCTGCAAAAAGTTTAGATAGAACAATTTAATAAGATTTCGAGAAGTTTTACTTTTAAGACACTTACGTGGCAGTTGTTGGGGTCTCTGGATTTCCAATTCATCTTCACGTTTTTGCCTAAAAACTCCATGAACTTCAACACTGTCATAGATCTATGGGGGGGGGGGGGTTAAAATTGGCAAAGTATTAGTATACATTTCAAGAACGAGATGAAATAATTAGGCAGGAGTTGATCTAAGGAATATATTTCGAGTTTAAATAAATAACATCAGAATTAGTGTTTAAATTGTAGATATCACTACAGTTTAGAGGTCTGGGATCTATGCTCTAAACATAGTGGCTCTAACACTATCGCTTTATATATTTCCCCCCATTTTCTCTTACAATTTAGATTCGAAATAACTTTTCTATATTTTCTCACTTGTTATCAAACAAATAGAGCAATTATTTTTTAATTTCAAATATTTTAAGAGAATACAAACATAGCGATTGACTAAGTATGTTTTGAATGTGTCATCCACGTAACCAGAAAATCTTATCTAGAAAATAAATGTTACTCTTTCTGTTTTTACTAGCCATATTTTATTTTTATGATTGTTCTAAATATTTTATTCTATCAACAACAATTTGATTTCTTTAATTAATGTTTATAATCTACATACATACGTTTTTTATTTAAAAGAAACAAGGGAAGCACCTGATGGAAGAATATATTTATTTATATTTTTTAATGCATTCATTGAAAAAATATGTTCTTTTCGAAAATGAAATACAATATTTTTAATAGAACTCAATTAATGTAGATGACTAGACTTTATAAAACATAAAGACTGACAAATAAAACTCGACTATATACCGGGCTGAAGTGGATTGGATGAAAGTTTTTACGTCAAAAAACAAAATAACTAGTGAAAACTCACCGATATGAATAGTTAAATTTGAAAGTATGTATGTATGAGAAAATGATAGAACTGAACTAGAACTAAACTAGAACTGAACTAGAACTGAACTAGAACTGAACTAGAACTGAACTAGAACTGAACTAGAACTGAACTAGAACTGAACTAGAACTGAACTAGAACTGAACTAGAACTGAACTAGAACTGAACTAGAACTGAACTAGAACTGAACTAGAACTGAACTAGAACTGAACTAGAACTGAACTAGAACTGAACTAGAACTGAACTAGAACTGAACTAGAACTGAACTAGAACTGAACTAGAACTGAACTAGAACTGAACTAGAACTGAACTAGAACTGAACTAGAACTGAACTAGAACTGAACTAGAACTGAACTAGAACTGAACTAGAACTGAACTAGAACTGAACTAGAACTGAACTAGAACTGAACTAGAACTGAACTAGAACTGAACTAGAACTGAACTAGAACTGAACTAGAACTGAACTAGAACTGAACTAGAACTGAACTAGAACTGAACAGAACTGAACTGAACTAGAACTGAACTAGAACTGAACTAGAACTGAACTAGAACTGAACTAGAACTGAACTAGAACTGAACTAGAACTGAACTAAAACTGAACTAGAACTGAACTAGAACTGAACTAGAACTGAACTAGAACTGAACTAGAACTGAACTAGAACTGAACTAGAACTGAACTAGAACTGAACTAGAACTGAACTAGAACTGAACTAGAACTGAACTAGAACTGAACTAGAACTGAACTAGAACTGAACTAGAACTGAACTAGAACTGAACTAGAACTGAACTAGAACTGAACTAGAACTGAACTAGAACTGAACTAGAACTGAACTAGAACTAGAACTGAACTAGAACTGAACTAGAACTGAACTAGAACTGAACTAGAACTGAACTAGAACTGAACTAGAACTGAACTAGAACTGAACTAGAACTGAACTAGAACTGAACTAGAACTGAACTAGAACTGAACTAGAACTGAACTAGAACTGAACTAGAACTGAACTAGAACTGAACTAGAACTGAACTAGAACTGAACTAGAACTGAACTAGAACTGAATTAGAACTGAACTAGAACTAAACAAGAACTGAAGTGAACTGAACTAGAACTGAACTAGAACTGAACTAGAACTGAACTAGAACTGAACTAGAACTGAACTAGAACTGAACTAGAACTGAACTAGAACTGAACTAGAACTGAACTAGAACTGAACTAGAACTGAACTAGAACTGAACTAGAACTGAACTAGAACTGAACTAGAACTGAACTAGAACTGAACTAGAACTGAACTAGAACTGAACTAGAACTGAACTAGAACTGAACTAGAACTGAACTAACTAGAACTGAACTAGAACTGAACTAGAACTGAACTAGAACTGAACTAGAACTGAACTAGAACTGAACTAGAACTGAACTAGAACTGAACGAACTGAACTAGAACTGAACTAGAACTGAACTAGAACTGAACTAGAACTGAACTAGAACTGAACTAGAACTGAACTAGAACTGAACTAGAACTGAACTAGAACTGAACTAGAACTGAACTAGAACTGAACTAGAACTGAACTAGAACTGAATTCAGAACTGAACTAGAACTAACTAGAACTGAACTAGAACTGAACTAGAACTGAACTAGAACTGAACTAGAACTGAACTAGAACTGAACTAGAACTGAACTAGAACTGAACTAGAACTGAACTAGAACTGAACTAGAACTGAACTAGAACTGACTAGAAACTGAACTAGAACTGAACTAGAACTGAACTAGAACTGAACTAGAACTGAACTAGAACTGAACTAGAACTGAACTAGAACGAACTAGAACTGAACTAGAACTGAACTAGAACTGAACTAGAACTGAACTAGAACTGAACTAGAACTGAACTGAACTAGAACTGAACTAGAACTGAACTAGAACTGAACTAGAACTGAACTAGAACTGAACTAGAACTGAACTAGAACTGAACTAGAACTGAACTAGAACTGAACTAGAACTGAACTAGAACTGAACTAGAACTGAACTAGAACTGAACTAGAACTGAACTAGAACTGAACTAGAACTGAACTAGAACTGAACTAGAACTGAACTAGAACTGAACTAGAACTGAACTAGAACTGAACTAGAACTGAACTAGAACTGAACTAGAACTGAACTAGAACTGAACTAGAACTGAACTAGAACTGAACTAGAACTGAACTAGAACTGAACTAGAACTGAACGAGAACTGAACTAGAACTGAACTAGAACTGAACTAGAACTGAACTAGAACTAGAACTAGAACTGAACTAGAACTGAACTAGAACTGAACTAGAACTGAACGAGAACTGAACTAGAACTGAACTAGAACTGAACTAGAACTAGAACTGAACTAGAACTGAACTAGAACTGAACTAGAACTGAACTAGAACTGAACTAGAACTGAACGAGAACTGAACTAGAACTGAACTAGAACTGAACTAGAACTGAACTAGAACTGAACTAGAACTGAACTAGAACTGAACTAGAACTGAACTAGAACTGAACTAGAACTGAACTAGAACTGAACTAGAACTGAACTAGAACTGAACTAGAACTGAACTAGAACTGAACTAGAACTGAACTAGAACTGAACTAGAACTGAACTAGAACTGAACTAGAACTGAACTAGAACTGAACTAGAACTGAACTAGAACTGAACTAGAACTGAACTAGAACTGAACTAGAACTGAACTAGAACTGAACTAGAACTAGAACTGAACTAGAACTGAACTAGAACTGAACTAGAACTGAACTAGAACTGAACTAGAACTGAACTAGAACTGAACTAAAACTGAACTAGAACTGAACTAGAACTGAACTAGAACTGAACTAGAACTGAACTAGAACTGAACTAGAACTGAACTAGAACTGAACTAGAACTGAACTAAAACTGAACTAGAGCTTAACTTGAACTCAACAAGAATTCCTTAGGATCTGTCCCCATAAACCCAATGGGAGTCACTTACTTGTTGTGAATATCTTTTATTCCTTTTTATATTTTTGTGTTTTACTCCGACGCGGCACTATAACCGGTGGCGTACCACCACCAGCAGCACCATTCTGGGTACTGGTCTGTTCAAATGATAAACGATGTTTAAACCACCATAATTTAATGCCCACTATGGTAACTACCATGCACATTAAAACACCCAAAGAGGCCACTGCACCCAGATTTTCTTTTAAGGGAAAAATTTAAAATAAAAAAAATTAAAAACTTTAAGAGCCAAAAGAAAAAAAAAAACAACAACAATTATCGTCATCATAAGTTTTCGTTATCATCATTATCTGACTCAAAGTACTATTATCATCATTCTGTTAACCAACCTTGATTATGTTGATTTGTTAAATTAATTTTGGCCATTTCTTAAGAATTTTATTTTTAATTTCTTTAACATTATTTAGTTTTGTTATAAAGTGATTTGTTTTTGTTTGTTTGTACTTTTTTGTTGTTGAACTTTTTGCAATAGTTTTAAATAAATTTATTATTCCGTTTGCAACGCTTGCACGTCAATTTATTTATATTTTTTTTTTGTCGATTTGTAAAACTTTTACTATAATTAATAATACAAAAACAAAAAATAACTTTTATTTAGTTGTTACCGCCACGGCGGGAGTATTGTTATGACTTCTCTATAAAATATTTAATATTTTGTTTGTTATCAATTATTGTAGTATTTTTTTTTTCTTTAACCATTTCAAATAAAAAGGTGTTTTTCTGTTTGTTATCAATCTTTTTTTTTTTTTTTTGTTTTTGTTTCGTATGTACTTTGATATATTTTTTATTTAAAATTTCTCTTTATTTAAGTTATGTGACTCTTAATATGGCCAAGTTAGTAAAAAAAAGCAAAAACAAATATATATTTTAAGGTTCATACATGTACGTATAGATATTTTTAACGTTTTTTATTTAACTTTTGATAAAGTACGACAACGAATATTTATGGGTTCTCTTATTTCACTCATTGTGTTTGTTTTTTTCAGTTCTTGTTTAAATTTGCAGTATTTCTTATTTGAACAACTACTTTACTGATTAATATTTATGGTTTATTAACTCAATGATGATGATGATAATAGTTATGATGTTGCTGTCTTTTAGGCCAAATGCAAAGTAATTTAATAAAACTCCAAACTAAATAAAATCTATAGACAATCTGTTGTGCAGACTGTAGACAAACTATAGACAATCTAAAGTCCAGACTATAGACAATCTGTAGTCCAGACTATAAATTATGAATATTCAAGACTATTGGCAATCTATACACAATTTATAGTCCAGACTATAGACAATCTGTAGTCCAGACTATAGACAATCTGTAGTCCAGTCTATAGACACTCTGTAGTCCAGCCTATAGACTATCTATAAAACTGAACTAGAACTGAACTAGAACTGAACTAGAACTGAACTAGAACTGAACTAGAACTGAACTAGAACTGAACTAGAACTGAACTAGAACTGAACTAGAACTGAACTAGAACTGAACTAGAACTGAACTAGAACTGAACTAGAACTTAACAAAAATTGAACTAGAACTGAACTAGAACAGAACTAGAACAGAACTAGAGTAGAACTAGAACAGAACTAGAACAGAACTAGACCATAACAAGAACAGAACTAAAACAGAACTAGAACAGAACTAGAACAGAACTAGAACAGAACTAGAACTGAACTAGAACAGAACTAGAACAGAACTAGAACAGAACTAGAACAGAACTAGAACAGAACTAGAACAGAACTAAAACTAGAACAGAACTAAAACTAGAACAGAACTAAAACTAGAATAGAACTAGAACAGAACTAGAACAGAACTAGAACAAAACTAGAACAGAACTAGAACAGAACTAGAATAGAACTAGAACTAGAACAGAACTAGAACAGAACAGAACTAGAACAGAACTAGAACAGAACTAGAACAGAACTAGAACAGAACTAGAACAGGAACTGGAAACCAGAACTAGAACAGGCAACTAGAACAGAACTACAAACAGAACTAGAACAGAACAGAACAGAACTAGAACAGAACTAGGAACAGAACTAGAACAGAACTAGAAACAGAACTAGAACAGAACTAGACCGAACTAGAACAGAACTAGAACAGAACTAGAACAGAACTAGAACAGACTAGAACAGAACTAGAACAGAACTAGAACAGAACTAGAACAGAACTAGAACAGAACTAGAACAGAACTAGAACAGAAACTAGAACAGAACTAGAACAGAACTAGAACAGAATCGAACAGAAAAACTAGAACCAGAACTAGAACAGAACTAGAACAGAACTAGAACAGAACTAGAACAGAACTAGAACAGAACTAGAACAGAACTAGAACAGAACTAGAACAGAGAACTAGAACAGAACTAGAACAGAACTAGAACAGAACTAGAACAGAACTAAAAACTAGAACAGAACTAAAACTAGAATAGAACTAAACAGAACTAGAACAGAACTAGAACAAAACTAGAAACAGAACTAGAACAGAACTAGAACAGAACTAGAATAGAACTAGAACAGAACTAAGAACAGAACAACTAGAACAGAACTAGAACAGAACTAGAACACTAGAACAGAACTAGAACAGAACTAGAACAGAACTAGAACAGAACTAGAACAGAACTGGAACAGAACTAGAACAGAACTAGACAGAACTAGAACAGAACTAGAAACAGAACTAGAAACAGAACTAGAACAGAACTAGAACAGAACTAGAACAGAACTAGACAGAACTAGAACAGAACTAGAACAGAACTACAACAGAACCAGAACAGAACTAGAAAGAACCGAACAGAACTAGAACAGAACTAGAACAGAACTAGAACAGAACTAGAACAGAACTAGAACAGAACTAGAACAGAACTAGAACAGAACTAGAACAGAACTAGAACAGAACTAGAACAGAACTAGAACAGAACTAGAACAGAACTAGAACCAGAACTAGAACAGAACTAGAACAGAACTAGAACAGAACTAGAACAGAACTAGAACAGAACTAGAACAGAACTAGAACAGAACTAGAACAGAACTAGAACAGAACTAGAACAGAACTAGAACAGAACTAGAACAGAACTAGAACAGAACTAGAACAGAACTAGAACAGACTAGAACAGAACTAGAACAGAACTAGACAGAACTAGAACAGAACTAGAACAGAACTAGAACAGAACTAGAACAGAACTAGAACAGAACTAGAACAGAACTAGAACAGAACTAGAACAGAACTAGAACAGAACTAGAACAGAACTAGAACAGAACTAGAACAGAACTAGAACAGAACTAGAACAGAACTAGAAGAGAACTAGAACGAACTAGAACAGAACTAGAACAGAACTAGAACAGAACTAGAACAGAACTAGAACAGAACTAGAACATAACTAGAAACAGAACTAGACAGAACTAGAACCTAGAACAGAACTAGAACAGAACTAGAACAGAATAGAACAGAACTAGAACAGAACTGAACAGAACTAGAACAGAACTAGAACAGAACTAGACAGAAGAACAGAACTAGAACAAGAACTAGAACAGAACTAGAACAGAACTAGAACAGAACTAGACAGAACTAGAACAGAACTAGAACAGAACTAGAACAGAACTAGAACAGAACTAGAACAGAACTAGAACCGACTAGAACAGAACTAGAACAGAACTAGAACAGAACTAGAACAGAACTAGAACAGAACTAGAACAGAACTAGAAACAGAACTAGAACGAAACTAGAACTGAACTAGAACTGAACTAGAACTGAACTAGACCTGAACTAGAACATGAACTAGAACTGAACTAGAACTGAACTAGAACTGAACTAGAACTGAACTAGAACTGAACTAGGAACTGAACTAGAACTGAACTAGAACTGAACTAGAAACTGAACTAGAACTGAACAGAACTGAACTAGAACTGAACTAGAACTGAACTAGAACTGAACTAGAACTGAACTAGAACTGAACTGAACTAGAACTGAACTAGAACTGAACTAGAACTGAACTAGAACTGAACTAGAACTGAACTAGAACTGAACTAGAACTGAACTAGAACTGAACTAGAACTGAACTAGAACTGAACTAGAACTGAACTAGAACTGAACTAGAACTGAACTAGAACTGAACTAGAATGAACTAGAACTGAACTAGAACTGAACTAGAACTGAACTAGAACTGAACTAGAACTGAACTAGAACTGAACTAGAACTGAACTAGAACTGAACTAGAACTGAACTAGAACTGAACTAGAAGAACTAGAACTGAACTAGAACTGAACTAGAACTGAACTAGAACTGAACTAGAACTGAACTAGAACAGAACTAGAACAGAACTAGAACAGAACAGAACTACAGAACTAACTCAATAAGAGTTAAACTAGAACTGAACTAGAACTGAACTAGAACTGAACTAGAACTGAACTAGAGCTGAACTAGAACTGAACTAGAACTGAACTAGAACTGAACTAGAACTGAAACTAGAACTGAACTAGAACTGAACTAGAACTGAACTAGAACTGAACTAGAACTGAACTAGAACTGAACTAGAACTGAACTAGAACTGAACTAGAACTGAACTAGAACTGAACTAGAACTGAACTAGAACTGAACTAGAACTGAACTAGAACTGAACTAGAACTGAACTAGAATGAATTAGAACTGAACTAGAACTGAACTAGAACTGAACTAGAACTGTACTAGAACTGAAGTAGAACTGAACTAGAACTGAACTAGACTAAACTAGAACTGAACTAGAACTGAACTAGAACTGAACTAGAACTGAACTAGAACTGAACTAGAACCTGAACTAGAACTGAACTAGAACTGAACTAGAACTGAACTAGACGAACTACTGAACTAGAACTGAACTAGACTAGACTGAACTAGAACTGAACTAGAACTGAACTAGAACTGAACTAGAACTGAACTAGAACTGAACTAGAACTGAACTAGAACTGAACTAGAACTGAACTAGAACTGAACTAGAACTGAACTAGAACTGAACTAGAACTGAACTAGAACTGAACTAGAACTGAACTAGAACTGAACTAGAACTGAACTAGAACTGAACTAGAACTGAACTAGAACTGAACAAGAACTGAACTAGAATATTGACGATCCAGACTATAGTCCATCTATAGTCCAGACTGAACAAGAACTGAACTAGAATATTGACGATCCAGACTAAAGTCCATCTATAGTCCAGACTATAGACCATCTATAGTCCAGACTATAGACAATCTATAGTCAATCTATAGTCCAGACAATAGGCAATCTATAGTCCAGAATATATAACAATCTAAAGTCCAGACAGGTTTTCTTATTTTAGCAAGTCAAGAGAACACTATGACTAATAAAATTTTAATAAATGTATAGTTATTTTAAACATATATATAAATTTTAACAGCTGACTAATGAATTCATTTGTTTTATTTAGTAAATATCAACAAACATTTTTATAGCGACAACAAAAACGTCTCACAATGCAGGTTTCAAAATTAATTAGGCGAAAATGTATTTACCTAAAATCTTGGCTAATTTACATAATAATTGTTAATTATATTAAAAAAAAGTACAGGGTGTAAAGAAATTTTTTAAACAATTTCATAATGAACATAAATTAAAATTGATAAAATAAAATTTTAAATTTTTTTCGTTTTTCTTTACATTTTAGTTTACCCAGTGGTATACATGTAGGACGTTCCAATGTTAAATCTGTAGCCGAAAGACGTTTACCAGAAATACGAGAATTTCTTATATCACTCTTCAATTCGGCCGATGAAATAGCACACTCCGATTTGGTTTATACATTCTTTCATCCTTTACTAAGAGATCAAAAAGAGGCTAAATTAGGTTTGTCTAAAATTAAAGGTTAGTTTTGAAAGCTTAAATTTGATAGAGAAAGAAAAATGATTTATTTTTTGTGTTTCAAACAGAAGTAAAATCTCAAACATCTAGAGAACATACCAATGAAGTGGGACAATTGAAATTATCAATGCAATATCGAAGAGATGTTTTGACAGTAATGGTGAGTTTGTATTTGTTAAAAAATTATTATAAAAAAGTTATTTATTGAGTTACTTTCTTTTTAGATACATCATGCCAAAGGTTTACCTTTACTGCAGGGTGGTCAAGAGCCCAATACTTATGTTAAATGTTATCTGAAGCCCGATGACAAAAAGGCCACCAAACGTAAAACCAAAGTTGTGCGCAAAACCTGTGTACCCAGTTATATGGAAACGGTAGGCGGGAAAAAACTAATTATCATTATTTTTTTTAACTTATTGTTGTTGTTTATTTTCCTTTATAGCTGGAGTATCGTATGCCTTTACAAATCATACAAAATCGTGTTTTACATGTTACCGTCTGGTCACATGATACACTGCAGGAAAATGAATTATTAGGAGGCTTTCAAATTGATTTAAGTAAATATGATTTACGCAAAGAATTAATCGATTGGTTCCGTTTGGGTAACATGCCACGTCACTGACATTTTGATCCTCAACATGTTATGGGAGTAATAATTGTTTAGAAAATCATCAACATTGGTAACACACAATAACAGGGATTTGCAACAGCAATAAAAACTGAACCATGGATAATAATTATTCTAATAACAACTATAATAAGCCTTTAAGCTTTAAACAACACACACACACACATACAAATCAATTAATATTAAACTACAAGGAATTGTTAATAACTAAAAAAAAATCATTATACTAATGCTAATAATTATAATATAAATTTTATGAAAATTTGTATTATATTTCTTTATAAAACTATTATTTTTATTTGTATAAATTTAACAGCTTTATTATAACAACATTCCAAATTATAATTATTTAAAACAACAACAACCACAACAACTCTTTTGCACAATTACTCAAAAAATTCTATATTTTATTAAACATTTATTTACATTTCTTTAAATATTTTATAAGATTTAGCTGCTTTTTGTAGTTGTTGTTATTTTCAAATGCACAATTATTTTTTTTATTATTAATTTATATATATATACATTTACTTTATGTAATTAAACAAACAAACAAACAAATTGTATGATTTCATAAAATATTATGTTAAACTTATCTTATAAAATGTATTTTTATTTTTCTTTTAAATAATTTTCACTAAAACAAAGTTCATTTTATTCATTCTTTAGAAAATGCGCAAAATTGTAGACAAAATTTATTTCAAAATACCAAACAGTTTTATAATTATAGCAATATTTATTATATACTAAATTATGGTAACCGAACAAATCTCTACAAACAGTAAATTATCTTATTAAAATTCAGTTTTAATAAATTGAGATTATAATTTTCACTATCACATTGTTTGTTGGTCTTTTATTTGTTTAAAATTGAAAAAATCTATATCTGATTTTATGTTTCTAGACTCCATATTGCAGAAAACCCAAAAAAGTACCAATTGAATGACGAAAAAGTACCAGAAAGTTTCCTTATTCCAATTGTAGAACAAAAAGAGCCAAAAAATTTACTATGAAAATCTATTTCATTACATCAGGTTTCGATATGTCTAATTTTATGTTTCTTAAATATTGCAGAAATACCAAAAATGTACCAGTTGAAAGACGAAAAAGTACCAGAAAGTTCCCTGTTATAGATTTTCATTCACTGAGGACTCGGAATGTTTAATTTTGAGTTTCTTGGTTCAATGTTATAAAAGAATCAAAAAATACTTTGAAGAACAAAAAGTACCAAAAAATTCACTATTATAGATATTATATCACGATACTATATGTCTGATTATACATACATATGTTCTAGATTCAATATTGCGGAAAACTCATAAAAGTACAATTTGAATGAGGAAAAAGTACCAAAAAATCCTTTTCTACAGATTTTCATTACCTTAGGAGTAAATGTTTAATTTTATGTTTCTTGGTTCAATATTATAGAAAACTCAAAAAAGTACCTTTGAAAAGTAATATTTTATAGGTTCTCATTTACTCCGAGCTCTACATGCTCTATTAAAAAAAAATTGAAAAAGTACCTTTTGAAGAACGAAAAAAATACCAAAATAATCATTTTTATAGGTTCTTATTTACTCTGGTCCACACAATCTTAATTTCATGCTTTTAGGTTCAATGTTATAAATTCAAAAAGTATCAGTTGAATAAACGAAAAACTACCAATTTTATGTTTTATAGTAAGCTCGAAAAGTACCTTTTGAAGAACGAAAAGGTAACAAAAGTCCCCTTTTATAGGTTTTCATTTACTCCGGGCTCTACATTTTTAATTTTATGTTTTATAGAAAACTCCAGAAGTACCTTTTGAAGAACGAAAAAGTACCAAAAAGTCCAAATTTTATAGGACTAGTCTATAGTCTAGTCTATAATCTAGTGTATAGTCTAGTCTATAGTCTAGTCTATCGTCTAGCCTATAGTCTAGTCTATAGTCTAGTCTATAGTTTAGTATATTCTAGTCTAGTCTATAGTCTAGTCTATAGTCTGGTCTAAAGTCTAGCCTATGGTCTAGTCTATAGTCTAGTCTATAGTTTAGTATATTCTAGTCTAGTCTATAGTCTAGTCTATAGTCTAGTCTATAGTCTGGTCTATAGTCTAGCCTATAGTCTAGTCTATAGTCTAGTCTATAGTCTAGTCTATAGTCTAGTCTATAGTCTAGTCTATAGTCTAGTCTATAGTCTAGTCTATAGTCTAGTCTATAGTCTAGTCTATAGTCTAGTCTATAGTCTAGTCTATAGTCTAGTCTATAGTCTAGTCTATAGTCTAGTCTATAGTCTAGTCTATAGTCTAGTCTAGTCTAGTCTATAGTCTAGTCTATAGTCTCGTCTATAGTCTAGTCTATAGTCTAGTCTATAGTCTAGTCTATAGTCTAGTCTATAGTCTAGTCTATAGTTTAGTCTATAGTCTAGTCTATAGTCTAGTCTATAGTCTAGTTTATAGTCTAGTCTATAGTCTAGTCTATAGTCTAGTCTATAGTCTAGTCTATAGTCTAGTCTATATTCTAGCCTGTAGTCTATAGTCTAGTTTTTAATATGATATTTAGTATAAAATGTAGTCTAGTGTCTGTAGTCTAGTTGGTTAGTGCTTTAAATCCTAGAATGCACTATTTCTGTTAGAAGTTCTGTTATAAGTTACTAGTACTATTTAAAATTTCGTTTTTCCATGACTGATGTAAACATACATTTAAGACACTGACTAATTTAATAACTAATTAAATAAGGTTATGCTCCTTATATGACAAAATTTTGAGCTGGAACAAGTGCTTGTGTTGAATACAAATATTCCCATTAAAATGTTCTAGTATTACGAGTAATACTTTCTTTAAAGCCAAAAGTGGGCTAAAGATTTTGTTATACGCCATCATCGTCTCAGTTTGTTTTCAATTTTGTTGTTATTAAAAAGTGTAAGTACGGAAATAAATTTTTTAATTTTTCAAAAAGAAGCAACGATTATTAACTTTTAACTACCTTAACAAGATATTAAACTAAGGTATGACATAATATACTACAACTACTTATTATTATATAATTATTGTGTGCCCTATAAATTGGACAAAGGTCTGTCTAGAGTCTGGTCTATAGTATAGTCTATAGTCTAGTCAACAGTCTAGTATGTCGTCTGCTCTATAGTCTAGTCTATAGCCTAGTCTATAGTCTGGTCTATAGTCTGGTCTATATTCTAGTCTATAGTCTAGTCTATAGTCTTGTCTATAGTCTAGTCTATAGTCTAGTCTATAGTCTAGTCTAAAGTCTAGTCTATAGTCTAGTCTATAGTCTAGTCTATAATCTAGTCTATAGTCTAGTCTATAGTCTAGTCTATGGTTTAGTCTATAGTCTAGTCTATAGTCTAGTCTAGTCTATAGTTTAGTCTATAGTCTAGTCTATAGTCTAGTCAATAGTCTATAGTCTAGTCTATAGTCTAAGTCTAGTCTATAGTCTAGTCTATAGTCTAGTCTATAGTCTAGTCTATAGTCTAGTCTATAGTCCTAGTCTATAGTCTAGTCTATAGTCTAGTCTATAGTCTAGTCTATAGTCTAGTCTATAGTCTAGTCTATAGTCTAGGTCTATAGTCTAGTCTATAGTCTAGTCTATAGTCTAGTCTATAGTCTAGTCTATAGTCTAGTCTATAGTCTAGTCTATAGTCTAGTTCTATAGTCTAGTCTATAGTCTAGGTCTATAGTCTAGTCTATAGGTCTAGTCTATAGTCTAGTCTATAGTCTAGGTCTATAGTCGAGTCTATAGTCTAGGTCTATAGTCTAGTCTAATAGTCTAGTCTATAGTCTAGTCTAAGTCTAATAGTCTAGTTATAGTCTAGTCTATAGTCTAGTCTATAGTCTAGTCTATAGTCTAGTCTATAGTCTAGTCTATAGTTAGTCTATAGTCTAGTTATCGTCTAGTCTATAGTCTAGTCTATAGTCTAGTCTATAGTCTAGTCTATAGTCTAGTCTATAGTCTAGTCTATAGTCTAGTCTATAGTCTAGTCTATAGTCTAGTCTATAGTCTAGTCTATAGTCTAGTCTATAGTCTAGTCTATAGTCTAGTCTATAGTCTAGTCTATAGTCTAGTCTATAGTCTAGTCTTCTAGTCTATAGTCTAGTCTATAGTCTAGTCTATAGTCTAGTCTATAGTCTAGTCTATAGTTCTAGTCTATAGTCTAGTCTATAGTCTAGTCTATAGTCCTAGTCTATAGTCTAGTCTATAGTCTAGTCTATAGTCTAGTCTATAGTCTAGTCTATAGTCTAGTCTATAGTCTAGTCTATAGTCTAGTCTATAGTCTAGTCTATAGTCTAGTCTATAGTCTAGTCTATAGTCTAGTCTATAGTCTAGTCTATAGTCTAGTCTATAGTCTAGTCTATAGTCTAGTCTATAGTCTAGTCTATAGTCTAGTCTATAGTCTAGTCTATAGTCTAGTCTATAGTCTAGTGTATAGTATAGTCTATAGTCTAGTCTATAGTCTAGTCTATAGTCTAGTCTTTAGTCTAGTCTTTAGTCTAGTCTTTAGTCTAGTCTATAGTCTAGTCTATAGTCTAGTCTATAGTCTAGTCTATAGTCTAGTCTATAGTCTAGTCTATAGTCTAGTCTATAGTCTAGTCTATAGTCTAGTCTATAGTCTAGTCTATAGTCTAGTATATAGCTTAGTCTAGTATATATTCCAGTCTATAGCCTAGTATATAGTCCAGTCTATAGTCTAGTATATAGTCCAGTCTATAGTCTAGTCTATAGTCTAGTATATAGCTTAGTCTATTGTCTAGTCTATAGTATAGTCTATAGTCTAGTCTATAGTCTAGTCTATAGTCTAGTCTATAGTCTAGTCTATAGTCTAGTCTTTAGTCTAGTCTTTAGTCTAGTCTTTAGTCTAGTCTATAGTCTAGTCTATAGTCTAGTCTATAGTCTAGTCTATAGTCTAGTCTATAGTCTAGTCTATAGTCTAGTCTATAGTCTAGTCTATAGTATAGTCTAGTCTATAGTCTAGTCTATAGTCTAGTCTATAGTCTAGTCTATAGTCTAGTCTATAGTCTAGTCTATAGTCTAGTCTATAGTCTAGTCTATAGTCTAGTCTATAGTCTAGTCTATAGTCTAGTCTATAGTCTAGTCTATAGTCTAGTCTATAGTCTAGTCTATAGTCTAGTCTATAGTCTAGTCTATAGTCTAGTCTATAGTCTAGTCTATAGTCTAGTCTATAGTCCAGTCTATAGTCTAGTCTATAGTCCAGTCTATAGTCTAGTCTATAGTCTAGTCTATAGTCTAGTCTATAGTCTAGTCTATAGTCTAGTCTATAGTCTAGTCTATAGTCTAGTCTATAGTCTAGTCTATAGTCTAGTCTATAGTCTAGTCTATAGTCTAGTCTATAGTCTAGTCTATAGTCTAGTCTATAGTCTAGTCTATAGTCTAGTCTATAGTCTAGTCTATAGTCTAGTCTATAGTCTAGTCTATAGTCTAGTCTATAGTCTAGTCTATAGTCTAGTCTAGTCTATAGTCTAGTCTATAGTCTAGTGTATAGTCTAGTCTATAGTCTAGTCTATAGTCTAATCTATAGTCTAGTTTATAGTCTAGTCTATAGTCTAGTCTATAGTCTAGTCTATAGTCTAGTCTATAGTCTAGTCTATAGTCTAGTCTATAGTCTAGTCTATAGTCTAGTCTATAGTCTAGTCTAGTCTAGTCTATAGTCTAGTCTATAGTCTAGTCTATAGTCTAGTCTTTAGTCTAGTCTTTAGTCTAGTCTTTAGTCTAGTCTATAGTCTAGTCTATAGTCTAGTCTATAGTCTAGTCTATAGTCTAGTCTATAGTCTAGTCTATAGTCTAGTCTATAGTCTAGTCTATAGTCGTCTAGTCTAGTCTAGTCCTAGTCTATAGTCTAGTCTATAGTCTAGTCTATAGTCTAGTCTATAGTCTAGTCTATAGTCTAGTCTATAGTCTAGTCTATAGTCTAGTCTATAGTCTAGTTTATAGTCTAGTCTATAGTCTAGTCTATAGTCTAGTCTATAGTCTAGTCTATAGTCCTAGTCTATAGTCTAGTCTATAGTCTAGTCTATAGTCTAGTCTATAGTCTAGTCTATAGTCTAGTCTATAGTCTAGTCTATAGTCTAGTCTATAGTCTAGTCTATAGTCTAGTCTATAGTCTAATCTATAGTCTAGTCTATAGTCTAGTCTATAGTCTAGTCTATAGTCTAATCTATAGTCTAGTTTATAGTCTAGTCTATAGTCTAGTCTATAGTCTAGTCTATAGTCTAGTCTATAGTCTAGTCTATAGTCTAGTCTATAGTCTAGTCTATAGTCTAGTCTATAGTCTAGTCTATAGTCTAGTCTATAGTCTAGTCTATAGTCTAGTCTATAGTCTAGTCTATAGTCTAGTCTATAGTCTAGTCTATAGTCTAGTCTATAGTCTAGTCTATAGTCTAGTCTATAGTCTAGTCTATAGTCGTCTATAGTCTAGTCTATAGTCTAGTCTATAGTCTAGTCTATAGTCTAGTCTATAGTCTAGTCTATAGTCTAGTCTATAGTCTAGTCTATAGTCTAGTCTATAGTCTAGTCTATAGTCTAGTCTATAGTCTAGTCTATAGTCTAGTCTATAGTCTAGTCTATAGTCTAGTCTATAGTCTAGTCTATAGTCTAGTCTATAGTCTAGTCTATAGTAGTCTATAGTCTAGTCTATAGTCTAGTCTATAGTCTAGTCTATAGTCTAGTCTATAGTCTAGTCTATAGTCTAGTCTATAGTCTAGTCTATAGTCTAGTCTATAGTCTAGTCTATAGTCTAGTCTATAGTCTAGTCTATAGTCTAGTCTATAGTCTAGTCTATAGTCTAGTCTATAGTCTAGTGTATAGTCTAGTCTATAGTATAGTCTATAGTCTAGTCTATAGTCTAGTCTATAGTCTAGTCTTTAGTCTAGTCTTTAGTCTAGTCTTTAGTCTAGTCTATAGTCTAGTCTATAGTCTAGTCTATAGTCTAGTCTATAGTCTAGTCTATAGTCTAGTCTATAGTCTAGTCTATAGTCTAGTCTATAGTCTAGTCTATAGTCTAGTCTATAGTCTAGTATATAGCTTAGTCTAGTATATATTCCAGTCTATAGCCTAGTATATAGTCCAGTCTATAGTCTAGTATAGTCCAGTCTATAGTCTAGTCTATAGTCTAGTATATAGCTTAGTCTATTGTCTAGTCTATAGTATAGTCTATAGTCTAGTCTATAGTCTAGTCTATAGTCTAGTCTATAGTCTAGTCTATAGTCTAGTCTTTAGTCTAGTCTTTAGTCTAGTCTTTAGTCTAGTCTATAGTCTAGTCTATAGTCTAGTCTATAGTCTAGTCTAGTCTATAGTCTAGTCTATAGTCTAGTCTATAGTCTAGTCTATAGTCTATAGTCTAGTCTATAGTCTAGTCTATAGTCTAGTCTATAGTCTAGTCTATAGTCTAGTCTATAGTCTAGTCTATAGTCTAGTCTATAGTCTAGTCTATAGTCTAGTCTATAGTCTAGTCTATAGTCTAGTCTATAGTCTAGTCTATAGTCTAGTCTATAGTCTAGTCTATAGTCTAGTCTATAGTCTAGTCTATAGTCTAGTCTATAGTCTAGTCTATAGTCTAGTCTATAGTCCAGTCTATAGTCTAGTCTATAGTCCAGTCTATAGTCTAGTCTATAGTCTAGTCTATAGTCTAGTCTATAGTCTAGTCTATAGTCTAGTCTATAGTCTAGTCTATAGTCTAGTCTATAGTCTAGTCTATAGTCTAGTCTATAGTCTAGTCTATAGTCTAGTCTATAGTCTAGTCTATAGTCTAGTCTATAGTCTAGTCTATAGTCTAGTCTATAGTCTAGTCTATAGTCTAGTCTATAGTCTAGTCTATAGTCTAGTCTATAGTCTAGTCTATAGTCTAGTCTAGTCTATAGTCTAGTCTATAGTCTAGTGTATAGTCTAGTCTATAGTCTAGTCTATAGTCTAGTCTATAGTCTAGTCTATAGTCTAGTCTATAGTCTAGTCTATGTCTAGTCTATTAGTCTAGTCTATTAGTCTAGTCTATAGTCTAGTCTATAGTCTAGTCTATAGTCTAGTCTATGTCTAGCTATAGTCCAGTATAGTCTAGTCTATAGTCTAGTCTATAGTCTAGTCTAGCTAGTCTATAGTCTAGTCTATAGTCTAGTCTATAGTCTAGTCTATAGTCTAGTCTATAGTCCAGTCTATAGTCTATTCTATAGTCTAGTCTATAGTCTAGTCTATAGTCTAGTCTATAGTCTAGTCTATAGTCTAGTCTATAGTCTAGTCTATAGTCTAGTCTATAGTCTAGTCTATAGTCTAGTCTATAGTCTAGTCTATAGTCTAGTATATAGCTTAGTCTAGTATATAGTCCAGTCTATAGTCTAGTATATAGTCCAGTCTATAGTCTAGTATATAGTCCAGTCTATAGTCTAGTCTATAGTCTAGTATATAGCTTAGTCTATTGTCTAGTCTATAGTATAGTCTATAGTCTAGTCTATAGTCTAGTCTATAGTCTAGTCTTTAGTCTAGTCTTTAGTCTAGTCTTTAGTCTAGTCTATAGTCTAGTCTATAGTCTAGTCTATAGTCTAGTCTATAGTCTAGTCTATAGTCTAGTCTATAGTCTAGTCTATAGTCTAGTCTAGTCTAGTCTATAGTCTAGTCTATAGTCTAGTCTATAGTCTAGTCTATAGTCTAGTCTATAGTCTAGTCTATAGTCTAGTCTATAGTCTAGTCTATAGTCTAGTCTATAGTCCAGTCTATAGTCTAGTCTATAGTCTAGTCTATAGTCTAGTCTATAGTCTAGTCTATAGTCTAGTCTATAGTCTAGTCTATAGTCTAGTCTATAGTCTAGTCTATAGTCTAGTCTATAGTCTAGTCTATAGTCTAGTCTATAGTCTAGTCTATAGTCTAGTCTATAGTCTAGTCTATAGTCTAGTCTATAGTCTAGTCTATAGTCTATAGTCTAGTCTATAGTCTAGTCTATAGTCTAGTCTATAGTCTAGTCTATAGTCTAGTCTATAGTCTAGTCTATAGTCTAGTCTATAGTCTAGTCTATAGTCTAGTCTATAGTCTAGTCTATAGTCTAGTCTATAGTCTAGTCTATAGTCTAGTCTATAGTCTAGTCTATAGTCTAGTCTATAGTCTAGTCTATAGTCTAGTCTTTAGTCTAGTCTTTAGTCTAGTCTTATAGTCTAGTCTATAGTCTAGTCTATAGTCTAGTCTATAGTCTAGTCTATAGTCTAGTCTATAGTCTAGTCTATAGTCTAGTCTATAGTCTAGTCTATAGTCTAGTCTATAGTCTAGTCTATAGTCTAGTCTATAGTCTAGTATATAGCTTAGTCTAGTATATATTCCAGTCTATAGTCTAGTATATAGTCCAGTCTATAGTCTAGTATATAGTCCAGTCTATAGTCTAGTCTATAGTCTAGTATATAGCTTAGTCTATTGTCTAGTCTATAGTATAGTCTATAGTCTAGTCTATAGTCTAGTCTATAGTCTAGGTCTTTAGTCTAGTCTTTAGTCTAGTCTATAGTCTAGTCTATAGTCTAGTCTATAGTCTAGTCTATAGTCTAGTCTATAGTCTAGTCTATAGTCTAGTCTATAGTCTAGTCTATAGTCTAGTCTGTAGTCTAGTCTATAGTCTAGTCTATAGTCTAGTCTATAGTCTAGTCTATAGTCTAGTCTATAGTCTAGTCTATAGTCTAGTCTATAGTCTAGTCTATAGTCTAGTCTATAGTCTAGTCTATAGTCTAGTCTATAGAGTCTATAGTCTAGTCTATAGTCTAGTCTATAGTCTAGTCTATAGTCTAGTCTATAGTCTAGTCTATAGTCTAGTCTATAGTCCAGTCTATAGTTAGTCTATAGTCTAGTCTATAGTCTAGTCTATAGTCTAGTCTATAGTCTAGTCTATAGTCTAGTCTATAGTCTAGTCTATAGTCTAGTCTATAGTCTAGTCTATAGTCTAGTCTATAGTCTAGTCTATAGTCTAGTCTATAGTCTAGTCTATAGTCTAGTCTATAGTCTAGTCTATAGTCTAGTCTAGTCTATAGTCTAGTCTATAGTCTAGTCTATAGTCTAGTCTATAGTCTAGTCTATAGTCTAGTCTATAGTCTAGTCTATAGTCTAGTCTATAGTCTAGTCTATAGTCTAGTATATAGTCTAGTCTATAGTCTAGTCTAGTCTAGTCTATAGTCTAGTCTATAGTCTAGTCTATAGTCTAGTCTAGTCTAGTCTAGTAGTCTAGTCTAGTAGTCTAGTCTATAGTCTAGTGTATAGTCTAGTCTATAGTCTAGTCTATAGTCTAGTCTATAGTCTAGTCTATAGTCTAGTCTATAGTCTAGTCTATAGTCTAGTATAGTCTAGTCTATAGTCCAGTCTATAGTCTAGTCTATAGTCTAGTCTAAGTCTAGTCTATAGTCTAGTCTATAGTCTAGTCTATAGTCTAGTCTATAGTCCAGTCTATAGTCTATTTCTATAGTCTAGTCTATAGTCTAGTCTATAGTCTAGTCTATAGTCTAGTCTATAGTCTAGTCTATAGTCTAGTCTATAGTCTAGTCTATAGTCTAGTCTATAGTCTAGTCTATAGTCTAGTATATAGCTTAGTCTAGTATATAGTCCAGTCTATAGTCTAGTATATAGTCCAGTCTATAGTCTAGTATATAGTCCAGTCTATAGTCTAGTCTATAGTCTAGTATATAGCTTAGTCTATTGTCTAGTCTATAGTATAGTCTATAGTCTAGTCTTTAGTCTAGTCTTTAGTCTAGTCTTTAGTCTAGTCTATAGTCTAGTCTATAGTCTAGTCTATAGTCTAGTCTATAGTCTAGTCTAGTCTATAGTCTAGTCTATAGTCTAGTCTATAGTCTAGTCTATAGTCTAGTCTATAGTCTAGTCTATAGTCTAGCCTATAGTCTAGTCTATAGTCTAGTCTATAGTCTAGTCTTTTTTTTTTTTTTTTTTTTTTTTTTTTTTTTGTTGCGCAGGAGGTGTGGAATCTTCAAAAGATGTATTCAACCCGTGTTGAAAAACATGCACGACTCGCCTAAGCGTCTACGTACTAAACCACACCCCCTTCCGTCCCAAAACCCCGCGGGACTGCCAATTGGTATTACTTCGCGGGGCCGGTTTGCCTGTTATCGGCTATTCATCAATTTTCGGCTTGCACGCAGCCTTGAGTGACCTTTCGGTGTCTTTCTAATTCGCATAGTTGTCTATGTACTGCTGTGAGAAATTTATTAAAAGCATTCCAGTTTTCTTCGGTTTTTATAATATTATTTATGATATTGTCTACCGTTATATTTTCGCCAATGTGGAGGATCAGCCTTGATCTGAGTGCGTCAAACCGTGGACACTTGAATGTTACGTGTTCTGCGGTTTCATCTTCTTCAGGGCATTGTGGACACCTTGAAGAGTTGTCGTGTCCGAATCTATGAAGATAACTTCTGTATCCCCCGTGTCCTGTGAGAAATTGCGTGAGGTTGTAGTTTACCTCACCATGTTTTCGATGTACCCAGACTTTTATACATGGTAGTAATCTGTATGTCCATCTGCCTTTTGGGGAATTTTCCCATCTTCTTTGCCAACTTGCCATAGTGTGCTCCTTTTCGATTTCCCGAATATGGTTCCTGGGAATTTCGTCATTATTTGCAAGTTGCTTGTAAACGTTTGCAAGTTCTTTAGCTGAAATGTCAATGGGAGGAATTCCCGCAACAACGCTTGCCGCCTCTACAGATATTGTTCTATAGCCGCTACAGACCCTTAGACAGTTTCTTCGGTATACTGAGAACATATGTTTTTTCGAACAGTTTCTTATCGACGACTCCCAAATTGGAGCTCCATATAAAAGCACTGAGTTAGTGACTCTGGATAAGAGTAGTCTACGACTCTGGCGTGGTCCACCAATGTTTGGCATCATTCTCGATAGCGCATTTGTTACTCTTGCAGCTTTCTCGCACGAATAGCTTATGTGCTCTTTAAAGTTGAGTCGGTCATCGACCATGATTCCCAGATATTTTATTGCCTCTGCGGATGTTATTGAGCTATCACCTACCTGTATTGTTAGGGACTCTCTCTTTTTCTTTCCGCTTATAAGCACCAGTTCTGTTTTATGTTCCGCTAGATAAAGGTTCATTGAAGTTAACCATTTTCTTATCGTACTAATAGCTTCGTTCGCATACAGTTGCACTTCATTTATGAATCTTGCCTGGATTAGTAGAGCTATGTCATCTGCGAATCCGACTACAGTCGCTTCTTCTGGTAGATTTAATTCAAATATACCATTATACATGATATTCCACAACAAGGGTCCTAGTACGGATCCTTGGGGAACACCTGATGTGATGTTATATTTTTTTATGCCATCGTCTGTTTCTACCAATAGAGATCTATTGGAGAAGTAATCTTTAATTATTTTAATAAGATACTCTGGAACGTTTTTGCGTCTTAAAGCGGACAGTATGTGCTTCCAACCCGCTGAATTAAATGCATTCTTGATATCAAGCGTTATGACAGCACAGTATTTTCTGTTTTTGCCTTTTCCGTTTATTGCCTGTTTGGCCATTTCAATTACATAGTTAATTGCGTCTATGGTAGACCTACCTTTACGAAATCCGAACTGTCTTTCGGATAAGCCATTTACATTCTCGACAGCTTCCAGTAGTCGAGTGTATATAATTTTTTCGAGACATTTTCCTATAGTGTCTAGCAGACATATAGGTCTATAAGATGCAGGATCTCCTAAGACTTTTCCAGGCTTTGGTATTAGTATAAGTCTCTGTTTTTTCCAAATATTTGGGAATATACCGTCCATAAGGCATTTTTCAAATAGTTTGGTAAACAATGTCGGCTTTAGTTTAATGGCATGTTTTAGAGCTCTATTTGGCACGCCGTCTAAGCCGGGGGCTTTTTTATCTCCGATCATTGAGCATAGACTTAGGATTTCTTCTTCTGCTATATTAATATCGCTTTGAAGGATATTGGGAGACACATCTATGTAGGGCTCACCTTCTGGAAACAATACGTTCACTATTTTGTCTATGAGACATGGACACGTGATTTGTTGAGACTTTTTTCCCCTCAGCCGAGACATAACTACCCGGTACGCGTTTCCCCAAGGGTTTGAGTCTGCTTCATTACAAAGTTGCTTAAAGCTATCAGATTTGCTTTGGTTAATGGCCTTCTTTAAGTCTTTTCTTGCCTGATGGTATGCATCTCTCATTGCTTCTTGGTTTGGGCGCAATCTACTTCTTTGGTAGTGTCTTCTGGTTCTCAAGCACTCGCTTCTCAGAGCTGCTATGGTGTCATTCCACCAATAGTTTTCCCTCCTTCTATTGTTCGATCTTTTTGATGGCATGGATGCATCGCATGCGTACTTTAGTGCTGCAGTGATTTGGTCGGTCATGCCATTTACTGTGCCTACATCGATTTGCTGGCTACCGAATGTTTCTTCAAATACATCCGGATCGAATTTTTCCTTTGCCCATCCATGGAATGTTGACTTCTCTCTTGGTACACGTTTAGGGCCCCTGGTTTTTATTTCGAATAAAATCGCCTGGTGGTCGCTATGCGTGTATTGTTCACTTACCTGCCAGTCCATGTCTCTGGCTAGGCTAGAACTAACAAATGTTAAATCGACTATTGATCCAATACCACCTCGTCTGAAGGTATAAGTTTCCCCGTTATTTGCCAGGACCACGTCGAGTCTTGAAAGGGCATCTAGCAGTATTGTTCCCCTTTCGTTTGTTCTTCGGCTTCCCCAGTCTCTTGCCCAGGCATTGAAATCTCCTCCGATAACAACTGGGTTGTGTTCGGCCGCGTCTTTTACTAGATTATCTACCAGTTTTTCAAAATTGGACAGTGATATGTTTGGAGACATGTAGCAGCTGTAAATGTATATTCCTCCTATCTTAGCTCTAGCAAAGCCTTCTTTTGGCTGTTTCATTCCTTCTTCTATGGCTTTGTTTCCACATGCCCATACTGCTGATCTCATTGATGAGTCACTTTCCCAAATAATATTTTCTAGATTTTTGTATTGTTCGCATATAATTGCGACATCAATCTTCTGTTCGCAAATGATCTGTGATAGGAGATCCTGGGCTGCGGCACAGTGGTTTATGTTGAGTTGGATAAAATTCATTTGTTTCCTTTACTCAAAGCCTTCTGAAAGACAGGACACCTATAGCTTCCTGCTACGTGTTTAAGGTCTCCTTCTCCTTTGGCATTGCATAACATACAGTTAGGTTCTCCTTTACAGTTTTTTGCGATGTGTCCATCAAGTCCACATTTTATGCACTTTTTGGATCTGTCAGTTTCTGCCATACAAAACTTTGAAATATGGCCGAATTCCAGACACCGAAAGCACTTTGTGAGTGTCGACTTTTCTCGAATGCGACATATGGACCATCCTATCTTTATTTTGCGGAGATCGATCGCTCTTCTTGCTATGACAACCGGTAGACTTATTCTGGCAGATTGAGTACCACCATATGTCGTCCACATAGATTGAACCATATTTTCGGTTAGTTCGGGCACATCTAGTTCCCTTTTAAAAGCCTCACATATTTCCTGCTTTGTAGTCACATCGTCCAGATCCTTACAAAGTAGTATTTTTTCTTCTTTTCGTGTCTTGATTTCGACTTCTCCTTTTAGTGAGTTTTGTAATAACTCGCTAAATTGTTCACCTGTCTAGTCTATAGTCTAGTCTATAGTCTAGTCTATAGCCTAGTCTATAGTCTAGTCTATAGTCTAGTCTATAGTCTAGTCTATAGTCTAGTCTATAGTCTAGTCTATGGTCTAGTCTATAGTCTAAACTATAGTCTAGTCTATGGTCTAGTCTGTAGCCTAGTCTATAGTCTAGTCTGTAGTCTAGTCGATAGTCTAGTCTATAGTCTAGTTTATGGTCTAGTCTATAGTCTAGTCTATAGTCTAGTTTATGGTCTAGTCTATAGTCTAGTCTCGTCTCGTCTAGTCTATAGTCTAGTCTATAGTCTAGTCTATAGTCTAGTGTATAGTCTAGTCTATAGTCTAGTCTATAGTCTGGTCTATAGTCTAGTCTATAGTCAAGTCTATAGTCTAGGCTATAGTGTATTGTTTAAATTGTTTAAATATTCCGCAAAATCTTTACAAATTAACATTTTCTTAAAAAGTACTCAAAACTTTATATAACTAACTTTTAAAAAACGCCACGAAAAATTTGCATACCTCAAAAAAATTTGCATTGGATTAGAGTGGTCTCGAAACTAAGATTCTCTTTATGCCATTAAAATTAGCAACAATATTTGTGATTTTTTTCAGTATTAATTCAAATGGCATAAATTCCAACTCATTAGCTAGCGAAACCATTCCAAACACGATAACAAATGGACTTAATAATGATTATCAATTGAAAACAACAAATAACTATCTCCTTTCCGATGGCCCCCTTGCGAATGCGTTTCTTGATTTTTGCAAAATGCACTTTTGATTACATGGTATATTATAGAATTGTAAGATAAGAAATATGACTTATTCTATTTTTAGTACAACTAATGCTTTAATAAGTTATAATTATTTTGTAAAACACTATTACTATTAGCCCCTTCATTCATGAGGGGTTTTGAGTAGTAATTGTAATATCAGCGATGGAAAGTTTTATTCTTTTATTGCGTTATGTTTCAAAGTCCATGTTAAAATTCTCATCCACTAAGTTTTTTGGGGTCAATATTATGGGAAATTTAGAAAGTACAATTTAAAGATTGGAAAAGTGCCATAAAATGTGAGAACCTACATATAAAAGGGAACTTTTTGTACTTTTTCGTTATTCAAAAGGTACGTTTTGAGTTTTCTATTACATTTTGAACCTATAAACATGGAATTAAACATGTAGGATCCGGAGTAAGCGAGAACCTATAAAAAGGACTTTTAAGTTACTTTTTGAATCTTCTATAAGAAAATGTTAAACGTTACAAAATAGCATTAAAATAGGCTACATTATTGAAATTACTACAACTAAATATAGTTTTGTTTTCAACTATTACAATACTGTGTAAATTATTTGTTCAATTACTTACATCTAAACACGCAAAATACTTAACATAACTTAAGGGTTTTGAAAAACTAATAAAAATCCATCTATTCTCTTTCTCCTTTACATTCTAAACAATCATATCAGCAATGGTAGAAAAATCACCAAAAACAACAAAAAAAAAAAAAAATACTTATAACAAACATAAGCAGAACAAAAACAACGGCAACAAACGCAACAATCAAAACAAATTGCACTTTGTTTTTGTAAAAAAGGTTTTTTTGGTAGAACTGCTTTTACAATTCAATCAGTGTGACCTGATCCAAAAACCCACAAAATAGCACAAAATTATAACAATAACATTACTCCTTAAGTTTTAAAGTACTAAAATAATTTTACGCTAGACTACAACTATAGACTAGACTATAGCCAAAACTATAGACTAGACTATAGCCAAAACTATAGACTAGACTATAGACTAGACTATAGACAAGACTAGACTACAGACTAGACTATAGACTAGACTATAGACTAGACAATAGACTAGACTATAGACTAGACTATAGACTAGACTATAAACTAGACTATAGACTAGACTATAGACTAGACTATAGACTAGACTATAGACTAGACTATAGACTAGACTATAGACTAGACTATAGACTAGACTGCAGACTAGACTATAGACTAGACTATAGACTAGACTGCAGACTAGACTATAGACTAGACTATAGACTAGACTATAGACTAGACTACAGACTAGACTACAGACTAGACTATAGACTAGACTATAGACTAAATTATAGACTAGAATATAGACTAGACTATAGACTAGACGATGGACTAGACTATAGACTAGCCTATTGACTAGACTATAGACTAGACTATAGACTAGACTATAGACTAGACTATAGACTAGACTATAGACTAGACTATAGACTAGACTATAGACTAGACTATAGACTAGACTATAGACTAGACTATAGACTAGACTATAGACTAGACTATAGACTAGACTATAGACTAGACTATAGACTAGACTATAGACTAGACTATAGACTAAACTATAGACTAGACTATAGACTAGACTATAGACTAGACTATAGACTAGACTAGACTAGACTATAGACTAGACTATAGACTAGACTATAGACTAGACTATAGACTAGACTATAGACTAGACTATAGACTAGACTATAGACTAGACTATAGACTAGACTATAGACTAGACTATAGACTAGACTATAGACTAGACTATAGACTAGACTATAGACTAGACTATAGACTAGACTATAGACTAGACTATAGACTAGACTATAGACTAGACTATAGACTAGACTATAGACTAGACTATAGACTAGACTATAGACTAGACTATAGACTAGACTATAGACTAGACTATAGACTAGACTATAGACTAGACTATAGACTAGACTATAGACTAGACTATAGACTAGACTATAGACTAGACTATAGACTAGACTAGACTAGACTATAGACTAGACTATAGACTAGACTATAGACTAGACTATAGACTAGACTATAGACTAGACTATAGACTAGACTATAGACTAGACTATAGACTAGACTATAGACTAGACTATAGACTAGACTATAGACTAGACTATAGACTAGACTATAGACTAGACTATTGTAGGCTTTGCAGACGATGTCGCAGTAGTAGTCCAAGCTCGAAATCTGGAAGAAGTGCAGCTTTATGCAAACGAAGCAATTAGATCCATTAAGATTTGGCTGGAAAAATCAAACCTGAAACTAGCAGAACACAAAACAGAAGCTGTGCTAGTAAGCAGTAGGAGAGCGAAAGAAGTGTTAACGGTCCAAGTTGGAAGAAGTGAAATCGTGTCCACGGAAGCAATAAAATACCTGGGCGTGATAATCGATAATCGTTTAAACTTTAAAAGGCATATCGAATATTCATGCCTTAAGGCTACCAACGTCGTGAATGCACTGGCGAGATTGATGCCAAACATAGGAGGTCCGAGGCAAAGTCGAAGAATTCTTCTCTCGAGAGTGGCAAACTCTATACTGCTTTATGGCTCACCCATCTGGGAGGGCTTCCTGAGATGTACTTCCAGAAAGGACATGATGTCCATCTTCCGCAGAGGATGCCTACGTATTTGCAGCGGATACCGCACTATATCTCTCGAGGCATCCTGTGTTATCGCGGGCATAGTCCCCTTGGACATTACCGCACAAGAATTTTCAAAAATATACGAAACTAAAAGACAAAATACAGAGGCGCAGCACAGAAACATTCGAAATGACGAAAGAAGATCCTCAATGGAAAAATGGCAAAGACGGTGGGAGAACTCTTCTGCAGGACGCTGGACTTACAAATTGATTCCAAAAATAGAGAAATGGGTAAACCGCAGGCATGGAGAAGTTAACTACAATTTAACGCAGTTTTTAAGTGGACATGGAGGCTATAGAAGCTACCTGCACCGTTTTGGTCACGATGACTCACCGGTGTGTCCAGTATGCCCAGGTGTTGATGAAAACATCGAACATTTCATATTTGTATGCCACAGATTTGAAGTAGAACGTACTAGGTTAGAAACCCAGCTGGGGCACAGATTAACTCCAGATAACACTGTGGATATCATGCTGACATCTGAGCTGCATTGGGACCGTATAAATTCCTTTATTACTTATGTAAACGAATCCCTAAGAAAAGAAGAACAGCTTCGGAAGCAAGTAAGAGCGGCACTGTCACAACGCCAGTAGAAATAAGTAGATCAGCGAAACAAGCTGGCCGCCCCGCGAAGTAATACCTACTGGCAGTTCCGCGGAGTGTGGTGTTGACGATGGAGGTGGTTTTAGTCGGTAGGAATCCGACATACCCCAATGGGACCTATAGAAGGTTTCCACCTCCACTATAAAAAAAAAAAAAAAAAAAAAAAAAAAAAAGACTATAGACTAGACTATAGACTAGCTAGACAGACTATAGACTAGACTATAGACTAGGACTATAGACTAGACTATAGACTAGACTATAGACTAGACTATAGACTAGACTATAGACTAGACTATAGACTAGACTATAGACTAGACTATAGACTAGACTATAGACTAGACTATAGACTAGACTATAGACTAGACTATAGACTAGACTATAGACTAGGACTATAGACTAGACTATAGACTAGACTATGACATCAGACTAGACTATAGACTAGACTATAGACTAGACTATAGACTAGACTATAGACTAGACTATAGACTAGACTATGACTAGACTATAGCCTAGACTATAGACTAGACTATAGACTAGACTATAGACTAGGACTATAGACTAGACTATGACTAGACAGACTAGACTATAGACTAGACTATAGACTAGGACTATCGACTAGACTATTAGACTAGACTATAGACTAGACTATAGACTAGGACTATAGACTAGACTATAGACTAGACTATAGACTAGACTATAGACTAGACTATAGACTAGACTATAGACTAGACTATAGACTAGACTATAGACTAGGACTATAGACTAGACTATAGACTAGACTATGACTAGACTATAGACTAGACTGTGGACTAGACTGTAGACTAGACTGTAGACTAGACTATAGACTAGACTGTAGACTAGACTATAGACTAGACTGTAGACTAGACTATAGACTAGACTATAGACTAAACTATAGACTAGACTATAGACTAGAATATAGACTAGAATATAGACTAGAATATAGACTAGAATATAGACTAGACTATAGAATAGACTATAGACTAGACTATAGACTAGACTATAGACTAGACTATAGACTAGACTATAGACTAGACTATAGACTAGACTATAGACTAGACTATAGACTAGACTATAGACTAGACTATAGACTAAACTATAGACTAGACTATAGACTAGACTATAGACTAAACTATAGGGTAGATTATTGACTAGACTATGGACTGGAGTATAGACTATATATATTGACTACTTATCAAAAGTTTATAAATTCTAAAAAGTACTGAAAGTGTCGTGAGGGTACAGCGGTATTTGTTGATAACAAAAAGTACTGAAAAAAGTACTAAAGTACTGAATTTTGCAAGCCTGATACATTTCGTTTTGTTGTTTTACAAAAACAAACTTACTTTTGTATGTATATGAGGTTGCCTATACTAAGTAATAGTGGGTGGCGGCAGCAATCGGAAACTTCTTAATTTCTTATGGTGTAAAACACTAAAACACTTAATTACACATGACTTTAACATTTTCACTTAATTAACACTGTTTTCAATAAATTATTAAAAACAAAACAAAATTTTTACTTTTTCGTCTTCATAACTATTAACAAATTTGCATCCGCTTAGTTTAAAGATTAAATAAGGACTAACAAAAAAAGAAGAAGACGAATGAGAAAGAAAAACTAAAATAGAATAGGACCTTTCTATTCATTTATTAACGTCCTTAAACTATGCTAAGAATCTGGCGTCTTTAAATTTAGTACGAATATTGGCAGCAAATAAAATGTAGTTTTGTTTCTAACTATAATAACATTGCGCAGATAATGTGTTTTATCGCTTAGAAATGTCCATGAATATATGTATAAAAACTAAACACGCAAAATCCATAGCATACCTTAAGGATTTTTAAAAAACTAATAGAAGTAAGCATTTTGACATTTTAGCCATTTCCTTTCATTTGCATATTCTACTTTTTTATTAGTTCTCTTTTAATCCTTAAACTAAGCGGTTGTAATTTTGTTAAAATTTATAAAACGCGTCTTTATTAAAATTATGTTTTTCAGAATAATTATTGAAAATTAAAGTAATTTAAAGTATTAATTAAGTGATTAACAAGTGCAAATAACAAAAAAAGTGTTAAAGTGCATTTTTTAAGAAATTTCTAGATGCTGCCGCCAACACCAATCAATATCTCGGAAGTAATCAATTATAGACAAAACAACAAGTAAGAAAGTTATGAATATTATAAAATGTGATTATTTCTTAAATATAATTTATTGTTGAACTCAATTTACAACTATTTTTGTTGTAATATTTAGCATTGTTATTGTTTGAAAGGTTTTGCATTTCATCTGGCCATCTTAATTTATTGTTGGTTGTCAAAACAGGCCTGCAGGCGTGTTGTTGTTGTTGTTTATGAAATGTATTTGTGCGTTTTTTGTTTTGTTATAGTGACGTCACTGTTTCAGCATTTTGTATTGAGGTGAGTTGTTGCTTTTTCACTTACTAAGTTTTTTGATGTTGTTATTGTTTTTTGTCATTTGATTTTTTCGCTTTTCTATGATTTTGGTTGCAATTGTGCATGTTTGTTGGGTTGATTTAATTTTTATACCCTTACACATACATACATATGTGTGTATATCTGGCAGATATCTGCGAGAAACTAATCTTCAATAATTCCATTAATAACGGAGATATGAGCAAAAATCCGAGCCAAGCCCAGGAAATTTCATAAAAAATTTTAATTTTTCGTTCTTCAATTGGTACTTTTTGAATCTATTTTAATATTAAACCTAGAAATATAGCATTGAAAGCTATAGAAGGTGAATTTTTTGGTACTATGATGAAGGGTATATAACGTTCGGGTTAGTTAGTAGTTAGTTAGTTAGTAGTAGTTAGTTAGTTAGTTAGTTAGTTAGTTAGTTAGTTAGTTAGTTAGGTAGTAGTAGTTAGTTAGTTAGTTAGTTAGTTAGTTAGTTAGTTAGTTAGTTAGTAGTTAGTTAGTTAGTTAGTTAGTTAGTTAGTTAGTTAGTTAGTTAGTTAGTTAGTTAGTTAGTTAGTTAGTTAGTTAGTTAGTTAGTTAGTATTAGTTAGTTAGTTAGTTAGTTAGTTAGTTAGTTAGTTAGTTAGTTAGTTAGTTAGTTAGTTAGTTAGTTAGTTAGTTAGTAGTTAGTTAGTTAGTTAGTTAGTTAGTTAGTTAGTTAGTTAGTTAGTTAGTTAGTTAGTTAGTTAGTTAGTTAGTTAGTTAGTTAGTTAGTTAGTTAGTTAGTTAGTTAGTTAGTTAGTTAGTTAGTAGTTAGTTAGTAGTTAGTTAGTTAGTTAGTTAGTTAGTTAGTTAGTTAGTTAGTTAGTTAGTTAGTAGTTAGTTAGTTAGTTAGTAGTTAGTTAGTTAGTTAGTTAGTTAGTTAGTTAGTTAGTTAGTTAGTTAGTTAGTTAGTTAGTTAGTTAGTTAGTTAGTTAGTTAGTTAGTTAGTTAGTTAGTTAGTTAGTTAGTTAGTTAGTTAGTTAGTTAGTTAGTTAGTTAGTTAGTTAGTTAGTTAGTTAGTTAGTTAGTTAGTTAGTTAGTTAGTTAGTTAGTTAGTTAGTAGTTAGTTAGTTAGTTAGTTAGTTAGTTAGTTAGTTAGTTAGTTAGTTAGTAGTTAGTTAGTTAGTTAGTTAGTTAGTTAGTTAGTTAGTTAGTTAGTTAGTTAGTTAGTTAGTTAGTTAGTTAGTTAGTTAGTTAGTTAGTTAGTTAGTTAGTTAGTTAGTAGTTAGTTAGTTAGTTAGTTAGTTAGTTAGTTAGTTAGTAGTTAGTTAGTTAGTTAGTTAGTTAGTTAGTTAGTTAGTTAGTTAGTTAGTTAGTTAGTTAGTTAGTTAGTTAGTTAGTTAGTTAGTTAGTTAGTTAGTTAGTAGTTAGTTAGTTAGTTAGTTAGTTAGTTAGTTAGTTAGTTAGTTAGTTAGTAGTTAGTTAGTTAGTTAGTAGTTAGTTAGTAGTTAGTTAGTTAGTTAGTTAGTTAGTTAGTTAGTTAGTTAGTTAGTTAGTTAGTTAGTTAGTTAGTTAGTTAGTTAGTTAGTTAGTTAGTTAGTTAGTTAGTTAGTTAGTTAGTTAGTTAATTTAATATATTAAATAACATAAACGTAAACAAAGGAGCAGGTATAGATGGTATTAGACCGATAGATATAAAAGCTAATGCTTCCACCTTAACCCCAATTATTACGAAATTTGTAAACTCGAGTATTGATAGTGCAACCATACCAGATTTATTGAAAACGTCAATAATTCGACCCATTTTCAAAAGCGGCATAAAAAATGATTTCAACAATTACAGGCCAATTGCTATATTGTCAGTTATTGAAAAAATACTTGAAGAGATAATTGTTCAAAGACTTAACAATTTTTTTAAAGAAATACAAAATTATCAATCGGAACCAATATGGCTTTCAAAAAGGCAAAAATATAAACAAATTACTTGGAAATTTTGCACATTATATAAACAAACATCTCAGTGAAAATTTCCATTGTTTAGCGATGTTTATTGATTTTAGTAAAGCCTTCGACACGCTCTCGCACAGTAATCTTCTAGATATTTTGGAAAAAAATGGCATAAGAGGCAATTGTTTAAATTGGTTTAAAAATTACTTAAATCTGAGAACATACAAGGTGAGAATTTCAAACTGTTTAAGCAATGAAACTTCCTTAAACGAAAACGGTGTTCCACAGGGCTCAAAACTCGGTCCAATTTTATACTTGTTGTATGCTAACGATATGATAAACATACTCAAGAATAGCACTGCCTTTGCATATGCAGATGACACCGCCATCATTGTGTCAAATAAAAAGATAGAAGATGCAAACAGGATAATGCAAGAAGAATTAGATATCGTGACAAAATGGAGCCATGATAATGGTCTCGTTATTAACGCATCGAAAACAAAGTTGATGCACATTAAACCGCCCCATCTTTCTAACCACGAAATTCGAATAAAATTCCACAGCAACCAATGTCTACACAACCAAATCCCTGATACATCAGATACATGTAAGACGGTTATCGAAGTCGTTAAAACATATAAGTATCTAGGTGTTCTTGTAGACGACAACTTTAAATGGCTATCGCATACTCAAGAGCTTCGCAAAAAACTTAGAAAATCTGCGTACAATCTTTTTCACCTAAGCAACTGTGCTACATTTAATGTTCTGAAACAGGCTTATTTTTCTTTAGCTGAATCCTACCTAAGGCATGGTATCACTGCTTGGGGAAGTTCTACGTATTGCAGAAGTTTGCAACAAACCCAAAACCAAATTCTAAGAATACTACATAAAAATCAGCTACATAAACAACAACTCCAATACTCCATGATATACCGCAACAACAACGCAACACTGATAACAAATGTCATTCCAAACGACAATACCACTAACAACAATTCAACACCACACTACTCTATCTTCGAACATAACTACAACGAAAACAATAGCACATCTACAAATATCAACATCTCCAATAACACTAACGTAGAAGATGATGGTACAACAAACAACAACCTTACAACATCAAACGTCAACATATCAAACCAAAATGCCAACACCATACCTACAAATATTAACACGAACTTGCGCAACACTACAAACAACAACATCAACTCAACTCAAACAAACAACAACATCAACTCAACTCAAACAAACAACAACATCAACTCAAACGTCAACACAACAAGCCTAGCCGGAAAACTGAAAGTTTTGAATGTGAAAAATATATACCATAGCACAATCATCAACGAATTTTATAACGATCACAGATACCTCACTCCAATCAACCATGCATATAACACCAGGAGTCGAGCAGAAGGAAGATATATGGTAGAACGTTTCCAAAACAACTATGGAAAAAACAGCTTAGATGTCGTATTGCCAACTCTATTAAACAAACTGCCTACAAATTTATTAAATGTGCAGAACGAACACAGAAGAAAAAAGTTATTAAAACTTCACTTTTTAAATTCGCAATGAAAGCGAATGTATTATTAAAATTACTATTAAATATATGTATTATAAATTACTACATCCTGCAGATAAGCCTAATGGCTTCGCGGGATTATTATCTAAGAAAATTGTAAATGAATTCATCTTAAAATAAATATTAAAAAAAAAAAAAAAAAAAAAAAGTTAGTTAGTTAGTTAGTTAGTTAGTTAGTAGTTAGTTAGTTAGTTAGTAGTTAGTTAGTTAGTTAGTTAGGTTAGTAGTTAGTTAGTTAGTAGTTAGTTAGTTAGTTAGTTAGTAGTTAGTTAGTTAGTTAGTTAGTAGTTAGTTAGTGTAGTTAGTTAGTTAGTTAGTTAGTTAGTTAGTTAGTTAGTTAGTTAGTTAGTTAGTTAGTTAGTAGTTAGTTAGTTAGTTAGTTAGTTAGTTATAGTTAGTAGTTAGTTAGTTAGTTAGTAGTTAGTTAGTTAGTTAGTTAGTTAGTTAGTTAGTTAGTTAGTTAGTAGTTAGTTAGTTAGTTAGTTAGTTAGTTAGTTAGTTAGTTAGTTAGTTAGTTAGTTAGTTAGTTAGTTAGTTAGTTAGTTAGTTAGTTAGTTAGTTAGTTAGTTAGTTAGTTAGTTAGTTAGTTAGTTAGTTAGTAGTTAGTTAGTTAGTAGTTAGTTAGTTAGTTAGTTAGTTAGTTAGTTAGTTAGTTAGTTAGTTAGTTAGTTAGTAGTTAGTTAGTTAGTTAGTTAGTTAGTTAGTTAGTTAGTTAGTTAGTTAGTTAGTTAGTTAGTTAGTTAGTTAGTTAGTTAGTTAGTTAGTTAGTTAGTTAGTTAGTTAGTTAGTTAGTTAGTTAGTTAGTTAGTTAGTTAGTAGTTAGTTAGTTAGTTAGTTAGTTAGTTAGTTAGTTAGTTAGTTAGTTAGTTAGTTAGTTAGTTAGTTAGTTAGTTAGTTAGTTAGTTAGTTAGTTAGTTAGTTAGTTAGTTAGTTAGTTAGTTAGTTAGTTAGTTAGTTAGTTAGTTAGTTAGTTAGTTAGTTAGTTAGTTAGTTAGTTAGTTAGTTAGTTAGTTAGTTAGTTAGTTAGTTAGTAGTTAGTTTAGTTAGTTAGTTAGTTAGTTAGTTAGTTAGTTAGTTAGTTAGTTAGTTAGTTAGTTAGTTAGTTAGTTAGTAGTTAGTTAGTTAGTTAGTTAGTTAGTTAGTTAGTTAGTTAGTTAGTTAGTTAGTTAGTTAGTTAGTAGTTAGTTAGTTAGTTAGTTAGTTAGTTAGTTAGTTAGTTAGTTAGTTAGTTAGTTAGTTAGTTAGTTAGTTAGTTAGTTAGTTAGTTAGTTAGTTAGTTAGTTAGTTAGTTAGTTAGTTAGTTAGTTAGTTAGTTAGTAGTTAGTTAGTTAGTTAGTTAGTTAGTTAGTTAGTTAGTTAGTTAGTTAGTTAGTTAGTTAGTTTTATCAATATCACACCCATGCTGAACTCGATGCACACGCTTTCTAGATCTGTGGATCTAGATTTTTTGTCCTTGATTTTTGGGTTTTCCATTGAGTTGTCCTTTCCTTCGAGGTTAATTTTACCGACGTGTTCAACAATATCTAGCTTGGCTGTATTCTGGTTCCAGATTCCTTTGAGTGAGGTTTGCCATGGCTTCGTCTATTTAGGTTTGTTCTCAAACAGACCTACAAAAAGGGTCATTTTACATTCAAAAACGATCAAGCCATGTTTGTATCTCCGTTAGTCTTTCAAAAGTACGATTTAAAGGAGAATAGGGATGATGTGATTATTTGAATGATTGTAACTGAATAAAAGTAATAAATGAGTAAATCGTGCTAATAGATACAGATACATTTAGATCTGGTTGGTCTCCCCATTTCAAAATTTTATTTCAATTTACGGCGTTTGTCTGATTATTCACGTCCAATTTATTACCCCAAATTTATCTAATTTATTTTAGTCTGCATCATGGCTAAAGTTAGCAAACCATTAAACATTTTTAGCCAATATTTTCTTATCATCCCAACCACTTGACAAATGAATAATTAGCAGTTCAAACAACAAGATTACACTAATAATGTTTGTTGTTATAAAAATGTTTATTTGGCAGTCTACTTATAGTGGCTTTTCGGTGTCTCTTGCAATTGATTTAAAAAAATAATAAAAAAAACAATTTTTGAAAAACAATAAAAAAATATTTCCAAAAAATAGATAAAATTAAAATTCGGACACGAACTTGTTGGCTCGAATACCAAAGGAAACAAAATTCTAATGTTTTTTGAGTTCCCGAGTCAGGTACATTCGAAGCCATACAAGTTACGATAAGAACAGCAGTTGAATAAGCAATATGAATGAATCGTAACAAAAGTTTTGGTTAATTTGATTTGAAAGAGTGAAAAAAAGCTTTTTTTCCACCAATTTGTAACTAAAAATAGAATCTATTTGTTTAACTGTTATCTTTGATAGAAGTTCAGTTATATTATATAGAAAGTTGCCATATTGGTGAGATTGCAATAGCACGATCTATTTGGGGCGTTTAAAAGTTTAAACGATTTTCTTAATTTTGTTCAAAAGCTAGAGATTTTTTTGTAACGAACTTGAAACTTTAGTATAGTTTCTAATTTAGTTTCTATAGAAGTTTTTACTCTAATAATTATAAATCTAGCGTTTTTAGTTTATATATGAGTGCCTTATGTCTTTTATTAATGGTGTATGAGTCATTTTACAGCTGGTTTTTTTATCTTCACTATTTAAAAAAACTGATAAGAATTGGTTGGTATCTGTATGTTCTATAAAATAATTTATATCAGCCATGGAGAATTTAGTACTTTAGTACTTTTTGGTACTTTTTCTAACATACAAACTTTTGATAAATACTTCATTTTATGAAGTATGTCTAGTCTATAGTCTAGTCTATAGTCTAGTCTATAGTCTAGTCTATAGTCTAGTCTATAGTCTAGTCTATAGTCTAGTCTATAGTCTATCTATAGTCTAGTCTATAGTCTAGTCTAGTCTAGTCTATAGTCTAGTCTATAGTCTAGTCTATAGTCTAGTCTATAGTCTATAGTCTAGTCTATAGTCTAGTCTATAGTCTAGTCTATAGTCTAGTCTATAGTCTAGTCTATAGTCTAGTCTATAGTCTAGTCTATAGTCTAGTCTATAGTCTAGTCTATAGTCTAGTCTATAGTCTAGTCTAGTCTATAGTCTAGTCTAGTCTATAGTCTAGTCTAGTCTAGTCTAGTCTAGTCTAGTCTAGTCTAGTCTAGTCTAGTCTAGTCTATAGTCTAGTCTATAGTCTAGTCTATAGTCTAGTCTATAGTCTAGTCTAGTCTATAGTCTAGTCCAGCGGTTCCCACCGATTTTTACTTCGCGGACCCCTTGAAGAACATATTTAATATCCCGGACCCCCATACATATTTTGATATCTTATTGTTCTAAATAATTGTCCATCCGAAAATTGACCTAGTTCATTAATTCCTAGGTCTAATAAATGTAGAGATGTCATATCTATAAAATATTCCCGTACATTGAGAATACATAATATTTCAGATAGGTTTTCAATTGCATGTTTTGAAGATAGAATGACTTCTTTGTTGATATGTTAACATGATGTTTAATTTTGTGATCGTGAGATCTTTCATGTTCATTTTGCTTCAAGGTAGCGAAAAGGTTTCTTTATCAAATATTGTCACATGTGCTTAAGGAGTCACGTTTCAAAAATTTGTTGCGATTGCAAAGGGTGAACTGAGTAAGTGAGTTAAGTTTTCGGGAAAATAATATAAGAAAGTTGGACTTCTTCTATGTTGTTGCGGAACGCGTTATCCGCATAATATATGATTTGAACTCTTTGTTAAAGTACTGTGAATTTGGAACTTAAATTTGAATTTTAAAATACCAACAAATTATTTTACTTCATGGTTTTTGGCTACATATTTACGCGAAACGCTATGGATTTTCTGATGTTAATTTAATAATATGTATTGGTCGACAAAATCAAGTTAAAATCTGTGTATCACGTCGGATTGGAATATTTATTAAGAGATGCATAAAGAGTCACCTCTGTTTTGGAAATATATAATAATAATTTCAAATATAATATATAATTTCAAACAAGAACACTTTTGCTTACAATTTGATAAACTTAAATCTGTAATAAGCTTGTCTTTGAATTGAACTTCATACTCCGGAATACCAGTATCCCTAATTTAATTGTAAGGCAGAGTATTATTGGTCTGAAATAAAAACCATTATTTCAGTACATATACAGGAAATAAAAATTACAAATCACGCAATACTTTAATTTATAAAAGTTATAAAATAAATTTGTAGGGCCTAGCTTCTTCCTGATAAACAACCGAAAAAATAAAATTCAAAAAGTCACCAAAAAATTTGGGATTATTGCACAAAAATTGGAGATATTTGTACATACATATAAAAGCAGAATATTGTTTATTCATGGTTTTTTTCGTTCGTCTTCGCGGACCCCCTAGGATTTTACTACGGACCACTAGGGGTCCGCGGACCCCCATTTGGGAACCGTTGGTCTAGTCTATAGTCTAGTCTATAGTCTAGTCTAGTCTATAGTCTAGTCTATAGTCTAGTCTAGTCTATAGTCTAGTCTATAGTCTAGTCTATAGTCTAGTCTATAGTCTATAGTCTAGTCTATAGTCTAGTCTATAGTCTAGTCTATAGTCTAGTCTATAGTCTAGTCTATAGTCTAGTCTATAGTCTAGTCTATAGTCTAGTCTATAGTCTAGTCTATAGTCTAGTCTATAGTCTAGTCTATAGTCTAGTCTATAGTCTAGTCTATAGTCTAGTCTAGTCTATAGTCTAGTCTATAGTCTAGTCTATAGTCTAGTCTATAGTCTAGTCTAGTCTATAGTCTAGTCTATAGTATAGTCTAGTCTATAGTCTAGTCTATAGTCTAGTCTATAGTCTAGTCTATAGTCTAGTTATAGTCTAGTCTATAGTCTAGTCTATAGTCTAGTCTATTAGTCTAGTCTATAGTCTAGTCTATAGTCTAGTCTATAGTCTAGTCTATGTCTAGTCTATAGTCTAGTCTATAGTCTAGTCTATAGTCTAGTCTATAGTCTAGTCTAGTCTAGTCTATAGTCTAGTCTATAGTCTAGTCTATAGTCTAGTCTAGTCTATAGTCTAGTCTATAGTCTAGTCTATAGTCTAGTCTATAGTCTAGTCTATAGTCTAGTCTATAGCCTAGTCTATAGTCTAGTCTATAGTCTAGTCTATAGTCTAGTCTATAGTCTAGTCTATAGTCTAGTCTATAGTCTAGTCTATAGTCTAGTCTATAGTCTAGTCTATAGTCTAGTCTATAGTCTAGTCTATAGTCTAGTCTATAGTCTAGTCTATAGTCTAGTCTATAGTCTATAGTCTAGTCTATAGTCTAGTCTAGTCTAGTCTATAGTCTAGTCTATAGTCTAGTCTATAGTCTAGTATATAGTCTAGTCTATAGTCTAGTCTATAGTCTAGTCTATAGTCTAGTCTATAGTCTAGTCTATAGTCTAGTATAGTCTATGTTAGTCTATAGTCTAGTCTATAGTCTAGTCTATAGTCTAGTCTATAGTCTAGTCTATAGTCTAGTCTATAGTCTAGTCTATAGTCTAGTCTATAGTCTAGTCTATAGTCTAGTCTATAGTCTAGTCTATAGTCTAGTCTATAGTCTAGTCTATAGTCTAGTCTATAGTCTAGTCTATAGTCTAGTCTATAGTCTAGTCTATAGTCTAGTCTATAGTCTAGTCATAGTCTAGTCTATAGTCTAGTCTATAGTCTAGTCTATAGTCTAGTCTATAGTCTAGTCTATAGTCTAGTCTATAGTCTAGTCTATAGTCTAGTCTATAGTCTAGTCTATAGTCTAGTCTATAGTCTAGTCTATAGTCTAGTCTATAGTCTAGTCTATAGTCTAGTCTATAGTCTAGTCTATAGTCTAGTCTATAGTCTAGTCTATAGTCTATAGTCTATAGTCTAGTCTATAGTCTAGTCTATAGTCTAGTCTATAGTCTAGTCTATAGTCTAGTCTATAGTCTAGTCTATAGTTCTAGTCTATAGTCTAGTCTATGTCTAGTCTATAGTCTAGTCTATAGTCTAGTCTATAGTCTAGTCTATAGTCTAGTCTATAGTCTAGTCTATAGTCTAGTCTATAGTCTAGTCTATAGTCTAGTCTATAGTCTAGTCTATAGTCTAGTCTATAGTCTAGTATAGTCTAGTATATAGTCTAGTCTATAGTCTAGTCTATAGTCTAGTATAGTCTAGTCTATAGTCTAGTCTATAGTCTAGTCTATAGTCTAGTCTATAGTCTAGTCTATATATATATAATTATATTTCTGAAGTATTGTGAAATTAGTTCAATTGTACTGTTGATCGTTTATTGAAATAGATCAGTTATAAAATTGAAGAGCAATTGAAATCTAATTTTTAAATTGATCTATTTGGAAACTATTTTTATCTATATTATGTATATAAAATTCTAACGTTACTGACTGACTGACTGACTGATTCATCATCGCACAGCCTAAACGGTTAAAGCTAAAGAGCTGAAATTTGGACAGGGGGTTGGTCTCCCACCAAATAGATCCACTAAGACGGGATTTTTGGAAATTCGAATGTTTAGGGGGTAAAAAAGGGTAAAATCGGGTAAATTCGGTAACCTCATATCTCCTAAACTAGAAAAGATACAAAAATAGTTTAAAGCTTATCGTCGTTTATTTAAAAAATAAGCGGACAGGTGTCTGGTACTTTTTTCAATTTCGGCCCCTTTAGGGAATAAACGGGTAAAAACTGTATTTTGGTACTTTTTTTGCACCCCATGTATCTTTTAAACCAGTGAACATTCAAACAATATTTTTGACTCCTTCATAACTTGACGAAAAAATAAAAATATAAATTTAGTACTTTTTGGTTATTCGGATGTTTAAGGGGTGAAAATTGCACCTATTTTTGGTACTTTTTTCATAAAACATTGATTTTGGTTTATTAACTTATACATATAAATACATAATAACGGGCTCCCATTACGATGTTGCAACATTTTGGAATAGAATTTTTATTTCGTTAATGGGTAGAAAAAAAAGTACCAAACGGGGTAAAAACGGGAAATTTGATTTTATTCAAACACAATGATCCAATTTAGATAAAATTTTTAGATTTAGAAACACTAAATATGCTAATGAGGTGTTATTTGGAACCCCGGTACCAAGTGATATTTTTTGGTACTTTTTCATTCTTCATCTGGTACTTTTTGAGTTTTCTTTGATATTGAAATCGAAACATGAAATTAATAATAAAGGGACTTTTCGGTACTTTTTCGTTCTACACAGGTATTTTTTGAGTTTTCTTTAAAATTAAACCTAGAAGCATGAAATTAAGCATGTAGAGCCCGGAGTAAATGAGAATCTATAAAAGGGGACTTTTTGGTACATTTTCGTACTTCGACTGGTACTTTTTGAATTTTCTAGAATATTGAACCTAGAAACATGAAATTAAGCATGTAGAGCCCGGAGTAAATGAGAATCTATAAAAGGGGACTTTTTGGTACTGTTTCGTTCTACAAAAGGTACTTTTTGAGTTTTCTATAAAATTTAACCTAGAAACATGAAATTAGGCATGTAGAGCCCGGAGTAAATGAGAATCTATAAAAGGGGACTTTTTGGTAATTTTCGTTCTTCAAAGGGACTTTTTGAATTTCCTATAATATTGAACCTAGAAACATGAAATTAAGTATGTAGAGCCTGGATTAAGTTAGAACCTATAAAAGGGGACTTTTTGGTACTTTTTCGTTCTTCAAAAGGTACTTTTTGGATTTTTGTATAATATGGAACCAAGAAACGTGAAATTAAGCATGAAGAGCCCTTAGTAAATGAGAATCTATAAAAGGGGACTTTTTGGTACTTTTTCGTTCTTCAAAAGGTACTTTTTGTGTTTTTTATAATATTGATCCTAGAAACATGAAATTAAGCATGTGGAGTTAATTAGAATCTATAAAAGTGGGCCCTTTGGTAGACATAAAACTAATCAATCAGGGACTTGAGTGAATGAAAATTTAAACTGTAATATTTTCTGGTACTTTTTCGTTCTTTAATTGGTACTTTTTGAATTTTCTATAATATTGAACTCAGGAACATGAAATTAAATAAAATAGGTCTTTTGGTACTTTTTCGTACTTCACTGGTACTGGTACTTTTAGAGCTTTCTAAAATATTGAATATATAAACATAAAATTAAACACGCAGTATCCTAATTGAACGAAAATTGAAAAAGGATACTTTGGTACTTTTTCGTTCGTTTACTAATACTTTTCTATAATATTGAACCTAAAAACATAAAATTGGACATGCAGCTTCCTGATTGTATAAAAATCTGTATGCGATTTTTTAGTTTCTGGTTGAAAATTAAACATTAAACATATAAAAAGGCACTGTCTGGTACTTTTTCGTTCTTCAACTTTTTTTTTTAATTTTCTGTAATATTGAGACTAGAATCATAAAACCAAACTTAAAGAGTTCTCTAAAAGAGGAATTTTTGATATTGCAGATATATATACATTTACAATAATGATATTTATTTTATTCCATTACGATGAGGGTAGCGAAGCACACTGGGTATAGCTAGTCATTTATAAAATTGAAGGTCGATAACCACGAGGATCTGCTGTGAAAATAGATTAGGGATAACATTGAAGATCATTTATTGAAATTGTAAAAAATGTCAATGGTATCAATAAAAATAGATTACTTTAAAAGTAGAGGATCAGTTATATTACTGATCTATGGTTAAAATATCAGACATAAAATTTAATCTCAAATACATATATTGCTGATCTATGGAAGAGATAGTTCGATTAAGTTGGCGGTCTATTGTTTAAGCAGATCAGTGATAAAATTTATAATATATTGGGAAATTGATCAATAATATAATTAAAGATCAACTATTTTATGATAAGAAGGTCTATTACCCGTTTACTTCTCAAAAGGAATGGATTTTGGGAAAAGTATTGATAATTATAACAATTTTGTTATATCTGTTTTGCTTTTGGCAGATATGAGGTTACCGCTGATATACCACTCCAATGCTCATAACTCTTTGTCCAAGCACAAAACAGTTAATATATAGTTGTTCGCATTTCAAACATTTCACTTATTTTATTGTAGAACAATTTTTTAATTAATTTATTTTTATTTTTTATTACCAATTTTCTATAACTTTATTTGCATTTTTTTCTGCTTGATGGTTTATTCGTTTGTTTGTTTATAATTAATTTAATTGTGTATTAATCTCTAATTAAATCGTATTAATTGACTTTAATCACCACAACATATTTTTTCCTCGATTTTTGTTTGTATATCATAAATAATGAAGTATATAAGGACAAATTTAATGTAAATTAACTATTATAAAATTTAGTTATCCAAGGTTTTTGGCTAAGTCAAACGGAGCCGAACAGACTCCGTTTTGACCTATAGTCTAGTCTATAGCCTAGTATATAGTCTAGTCTATAGTCTAGTCTATAGTCTAGTCTATAGTCTAGTCTAGTCTAGTCTATAGTCTAGTCTCTAGTCTAGTCTATAGTCTAGTCTATAGTCTAGTCTATAGTCTAGTAGTCTAGTCTATAGTCTAGTCTAGTCTAGTCTATAGTCTAGTCTATAGTCTATAGTCTAGTCTAGTCTAGTCTATAGTCTAGTCTATAGTCTAGTCTATAGTCTAGTCTATAGTCTAGTCTATAGTCTAGTCTATAGTCTAGTCTATAGTCTAGTCTACAGTCTAGTCTATAGTCTAGTCTATAGTCTAGTCTATAGTCTAGTCTATAGTCCAGTCTATAGTCTAGTCTATAGTCTAGTCTATAGTCTAGTCTATAGTCTAGTCTATAGTCTAGTCTATAGTCTAGTCTATAGTCTAGTCTATAGTCTAGTCTGTAGTCTAGTCTGTAGTCTAGTCTATAGTCTAGTCTATAGTCTAGTCTGTAGTCTAGTCTGTAGTCTAGTCTATAGTCTAGTCTATAGTCTAGTCTATAGTCTAGTCTATAGTCTAGTCTAGTAGTCTAGTCTATAGTCTAGTCTATAGTCTAGTCTATAGTCTAGTCTATAGTCTAGTCTATAGTCTAGTCTATAGTCTAGTCTATAGTCTAGTCTAGTCTAGTCTATAGTCTAGTCTATAGTCTAGTCTATAGTCTAGTCTATAGTCTAGTCTATAGTCTAGTCTATAGTCTAGTCTATAGTCTAGTCTATAGTCTAGTCTATAGTCTAGTCTAGTCTAGTCTATAGTCTAGTCTATAGTCTAGTCTATAGTCTAGTCTATAGTCTAGTCTATAGTCTAGTCTATAGTCTAGTCTATAGTCTAGTCTATAGTCTAGTCTATAGTCTAGTCTATAGTCTAGTCTATAGTCTAGTCTATAGTCTAGTCTATAGTCTAGTCTATAGTCTAGTATATAGTCTAGTCTATAGTCTAGTCTATAGTCTAGTCTATAGTCTAGTCTAGTCTAGTCTATAGTCTAGTCTATAGTCTAGTCTATAGTCTAGTCTATAGTCTAGTCTATAGTCTAGTCTATAGTCTAGTCTATAGTCTAGTCTATAGTCTAGTCTATAGTCTAGTCTTAGTCTAGTCTCTAGTCTATCTAGTCTAGTCTATAGTCTAGTCTATCTCTAGTCTATAGTCTAGTCTATAGTCTAGTCTATATAGTCTAGTCTATAGTCTAGTCTATAGTCTAGTCTATAGTCTAGTCTATAGTCTAGTCTATAGTCTAGTCTATAGTCTAGTCTATAGTCTAGTCTATAGTCTAGTCTATAGTCTAGTCTATAGTCTAGTCTATAGTCTAGTCTATAGTCTAGTCTATAGTCTAGTCTATAGTCTAGTCTATAGTCTAGTCTATAGTCTAGTCTATAGTCTAGTCTATAGTCTAGTCTATAGTCTAGTCTATAGTCTAGTCTATAGTCTAGTCTATAGTCTAGTCTATAGTCTAGTCTATAGTCTAGTCTATAGTCTAGTCTATAGTCTAGTCTATAGTCTAGTCTATAGTCTAGTCTATAGTCTAGTCTATAGTCTAGTCTATAGTCTAGTCTATAGTCTAGTCTATAGTCTAGTCTATAGTCTAGTCTATAGTCTAGTCTATAGTCTAGTCTATAGTCTAGTCTATAGTCTAGTCTATAGTCTAGTCTATAGTCTAGTCTATAGTCTAGTCTATAGTCTAGTAGTCTATCGTCTAGTCTATAGTCTAGTCTATAGTCTAGTCTATAGTCTAGTCTATAGTCTAGTCTATAGTCTAGTCTATAGTCTAGTCTATAGTCTAGTCTATAGTCTAGTCTATAGTCTAGTCTATAGTCTAGTCTATAGTCTAGTCTATAGTCTAGTCTATAGTCTAGTCTATAGTCTAGTCTATAGTCTAGTCTATAGTCTAGTCTATAGTCTAGTCTATAGTCTAGTCTATAGTCTAGTCTATAGTCTAGTCTATAGTCTAGTCTATAGTCTAGTCTATAGTCTAGTCTATAGTCTAGTCTATAGTCTAGTCTATAGTCTAGTCTATAGTCTAGTCTATAGTCTAGTCTATAGTCTAGTCTATAGTCTAGTCTATAGTCTAGTCTATAGTCTAGTCTATAGTCTAGTCTATAGTCTAGTCTATAGTCTAGTCTATAGTCTAGTCTATAGTCTAGTCTATAGTCTAGTCTATAGTCTAGTCTATAGTCTAGTCTATAGTCTAGTCTATAGTCTAGTCTATAGTCTAGTCTATAGTCTAGTCTATAGTCTAGTCTATAGTCTAGTCAATAGTCTAGTCTATAGTCTAGTCTATAGTCTAGTCAATAGTCTAGTCTATAGTCTAGTCTATAGTCTAGTCTATAGTCTAGTCTATAGTCTAGTCTATAGTCTAGTCTATAGTCTAGTCTATAGTCTAGTATAGTCTAGTCTATAGTCTATTCTATAGTATAGTCTATAGTCCAGTCTATAGACTAGTCTATAGTCTAGTCTATAGTCTAGTCTATAGACTAGTCTAGTCTATCTATGGTCTATTCTATACTCTAGTCTAAATCGCCCATCCATAATTATCGCCCATATTTATTATTCGTTTATATAGAGACATACACTATAAATTGTAAACATGCATGCGTAAGTATGTATATATTTCTAATATGCATAAATTGTATAAACAATGTATAATCATTATACACATTTAACTAGATTTCATATAACATAATAAAACAGAACAGTGTGCAATAAATGGTGTCTGAAACCATTGATTTTGAACTTATAAGTTTTGCAGGTGGTGTGAACATGATCGACCAGCTTATATACATACATACATCCTTCTATAGAAAATTTAATATTTTAGATTTTTAAAAAATTTTCAAATCTTTTATAACTAGATCGTCTTCTTTTGTAACCCACGGTATTATTATTAACATATCGATAATTTTAATGAGTTACATACACTTAAGCCTAAACTGAAAAGGTGTAATAATATGCATGTTTGTATCTCTGGAATTTACACTTGAATAATGTCGCAATATCGACATTATATTATGAATAAACATTTAAATAATGTTACAAAACTTTACGGTTTAGCTTTTTGTATTGAGTTTCTTTTAAAAGGCAACCGGCAGCCATTAATGTACATAGTTTAACAAAAAAGGGTAATAGTTAAACTAGTCAAGATTTAAGACTGACCTAGCGTAAGGACTAGACAATATTCCCGACTATAGACTAGACTATACTCCAGACTATAGACTGGACTATGGTCCAGAATATAGTATATATATAATATAACTCAGACTATAGACTAGACTGCAGTCCAAACTATAGTCCGGACTATATAGATGATTATAGTCTATAGTCCAAAAAATCTGAACAGTAGTATAGTCTATAGTCTGAACTATAGTCTAGTCTATGTGAACTATAGTGTAAACTATAGTCTAGTCTATGTGAACTATAGTGTAAACTATAGTCTTGTCTATATTCTGATCTGGTGTAGTCCATTGTAAGGACTATAATCTTATCTATATTCTGGGAGTTCGTCTGATTTATTTTCAAGTCTATATTCTATAGTTTGGACTATAGTCTCTTCTATAATATGAACTACAGTCCAATCGATGGTGTTGACTGTCAAACTTATAGTCTGGTGACATTAGAAAACACTTTTTTGTTGAACCGTGTAACGATTTTAGTCTGCACTATAATACAAACAGCAGTACTTCCCTTTCTCATATTTAGAGACTATTTACAGCAAACAAAATCCCATAATAAATGCTTTAAAAATTGTTTGAGCATATTTTAAGCAAAATCTTAACTCTTTATCCTATTCTAAGAATAATTTCTACTCACAGTTTGGTATAATTTGTAGGCTGTCTTTTGCTGGTTTAAAACTACTTAAAAGTTTAGCACACATACACACACAAACAAGAAAAATCTCTACAACTTACAGCTAACGAAAAACGCGAAAACCATATACAAACACATGCCAACACAATCTTAAAAAAAAACTAACAACTTTACACATTAAAATTTAATTAGATGACAGTCTGAAAAAAAAAGATAAAATAAAAAATTGAAACAAAAAAGTTCAACTACCACAAAATAAATTTCCTTTCAAATTACAAGGAATACAGCATTAAGGAAAATTTAAGACCTGAACGAAAAAGTAGCGGTAGTGGAACTGAACTGAAACTACAATTGAAAATGAGCAGATGTAGTTAGTTAGTAGAGGACGTTGAAAAACTAATGAGTTTAGTGCGAAAAATTAAGACAAAACATATTTTCGTTTGAAACCACCAAAAAAAGACATAACAAACTTGCCAGTTGTTTAAGGATATATAGGTTTGGATGAATATGTATGTGTTTAGTAATTCACTATTGTTTATTAAATACATATATAGATGATATATACAAATGTATTAGGGGGTTTTGGCTTTTTCCAGAATATTGACGAGATAATAGTCTAGACTAAAGACGAGACTAATGGGCAGATTATAATGCAGACGCTATAGTACAGAGTATAGATGAGAATATAGTCCAGAATAGACGAGACTATAGTCTAGACTATAGACCAGCCTATAGTCTAGACTATAAACGAGACTATAGTCCAGACTATAGACAACATTATACTCCGAACTATAGTCCAGAATAGACGAGACTATAGTCTAGACTATAGACGAGACCATAGTCTAGGCTATAGACGAGACTATAGTCCAGACTATAGGCGAGACTATAGTCCAGACTATAGACGAGACTATAGCCCAGACTATAGACGAGACTATAGTCTGGGCTATAGACGAGACTACAGTCCAGACTATAGACGAGACTATAGTCCAGACTATAGACGAGACTATAGTCCAGACTATAGGCGAGACTATAGTCCAGACTATAGGCGAGACTATAGTCCAGACTATAGACGAGACTATAGTCCAGACTATAGACGAGACTATAGTCCAGACTATAGACAAGACTATAGAAAAGACTATAGTCCAGACTATAGACGAGACTATAGTCCAGACAATAGACGAGACTATAGTCCAGACAATAGACGAGACTATAGTCCAGGCAATAGACGAGACTATAGTCCAGACTATAGACGAAAATATATTCCAGACTATAGACGAGACTATACTCCAGACTATAGACGAGACTATAGTCCAGACTATAGACGAGACTCTAGTCCAGACTACAGACGAGACTATAGACGAGACTACCTCCGCCCACCACCTCCGGTCTACCAGACTAGAACACTAACCACTAACCCACCGGAGGCCACATAGTCCAGACTATATACGAGACTATAGTCCAGACTACAGACGAGACTATAGTCCAGACTATAGACGATACTTAAGTCCAGACTATAGACGAGACTATAGTCTTCATTATAGACGAGACTATAGTCCAGACTATAGACAAGACTATAGTCCAGACCTTAGACAAGACTATAGTCTATACTATAGACGTGACCATAATCCTGACGATAAACTAGACTATAGTCCTGACTATAAACTAGAGAGAGTATATTCCATACTATAGACGAGACTATAGTCCAGACTATACACGAGACTATAGTCCAGACTATATACGATACTATAGTCTACACTATAGACGAGGCTATAGTCCAGACTATAGACGAGACTATAGTCCAGACTATAGACGAGACTATAGTCCAGACTATAGACAAGAAAGTAGTCCAGACTATAAAACAGTATATAGACGGGACTATATAGTCCAGACTATAGACGAGACTATTGTACAGAATATAGACGAGAATATAGTCAAGACTATAGTCCAAACTGTAGGCGAGACTATAGTTCAGACTATAGATGAAAATATAGTCCAAACTATAAACAAGACTATAGTCCAGACTATAGACGAGAATATAGTCCAGACTATAGACGAGACTACCTCCGCCCACCACCTCCGGTCTACCAGACTAGAACACTAACCACTAACCCACCGGTGGCCACATAGTCCAGACTATATACGAGACTATAGTCCAGACTACAGACGAGACTATAGTCCAGACTATAGACGAGACTTAAGTCCAGACTATAGACGAGACTATAGTCTTCATTATAGACGAGACTATAGTCCGGACCTTAGACAAGACTATAGTCTATACTATAGACGTGACCATAATCCTGACGATAAACTAGACTATAGTCCTGACTATAAACTAGAGAGAGTATATTCCATACTATAGACGAGACTATAGTCCAGACTATAGACGAGACTATAGTCCAGACTATATACGAGACTATAGCCCAGACTATAGACGAGACTATAGTCTGGGCTATAGACGAGACTACAGTCCAGACTATAGACGAGACTATAGTCCAGACTATAGACGAGACTATAGTCCAGACTATAGGCGAGACTATAGTCCAGACTATAGGCGAGACTATAGTCCAGACTATAGACGAGACTATAGTCCAGACTATAGACGAGACTATAGTCCAGACTATAGACAAGACTATAGAAAAGACTATAGTCCAGACTATAGACGAGACTATAGTCCAGACAATAGACGAGACTATAGTCCAGACAATAGACGAGACTATAGTCCAGGCAATAGACGAGACTATAGTCCAGACTATAGACGAAAATATATTCCAGACTATAGACGAGACTATACTCCAGACTATAGACGAGACTATAGTCCAGACTATAGACGAGACTCTAGTCCAGACTACAGACGAGACTATAGACGAGACTACCTCCGCCCACCACCTCCGGTCTACCAGACTAGAACACTAACCACTAACCCACCGGAGGCCACATAGTCCAGACTATATACGAGACTATAGTCCAGACTACAGACGAGACTATAGTCCAGACTATAGACGATACTTAAGTCCAGACTATAGACGAGACTATAGTCTTCATTATAGACGAGACTATAGTCCAGACTATAGACAAGACTATAGTCCAGACCTTAGACAAGACTATAGTCTATACTATAGACGTGACCATAATCCTGACGATAAACTAGACTATAGTCCTGACTATAAACTAGAGAGAGTATATTCCATACTATAGACGAGACTATAGTCCAGACTATACACGAGACTATAGTCCAGACTATATACGATACTATAGTCTACACTATAGACGAGGCTATAGTCCAGACTATAGACGAGACTATAGTCCAGACTATAGACGAGACTATAGTCCAGACTATAGACAAGAAAGTAGTCCAGACTATAAAACAGTATATAGACGGGACTATATAGTCCAGACTATAGACGAGACTATTGTACAGAATATAGACGAGAATATAGTCAAGACTATAGTCCAAACTGTAGGCGAGACTATAGTTCAGACTATAGATGAAAATATAGTCCAAACTATAAACAAGACTATAGTCCAGACTATAGACGAGAATATAGTCCAGACTATAGACGAGACTACCTCCGCCCACCACCTCCGGTCTACCAGACTAGAACACTAACCACTAACCCACCGGTGGCCACATAGTCCAGACTATATACGAGACTATAGTCCAGACTACAGACGAGACTATAGTCCAGACTATAGACGAGACTTAAGTCCAGACTATAGACGAGACTATAGTCTTCATTATAGACGAGACTATAGTCCGGACCTTAGACAAGACTATAGTCTATACTATAGACGTGACCATAATCCTGACGATAAACTAGACTATAGTCCTGACTATAAACTAGAGAGAGTATATTCCATACTATAGACGAGACTATAGTCCAGACTATAGACGAGACTATAGTCCAGACTATATACGATACTATAGTCTACACTATAGTCGAGGCAATAGTCCAGACTATAGACGAGACTATAGTCCAGACTATAGACGAGACTATAGTCCAGACTATAGACAAGAAAGTAGTCCAGACTATAGAACAGTATATAGACGAGACTATAGTCCATACTTTAGACGTGACTATAGTCCAGACTATAGACTAGACTATAGTCCAGACTATAGACGAGAATATAGTCCAGACTATAGACGAGACTATAGTACAGAATATAGACGAGAATATAGTCAAGACTATAGTCCAAACTGTAGGCGAGACTATAGTTCAGACTATATATGAAAATATAGTCCAAACTATAGTCCATACTATTGACGACACAATAGTCCAAACTGTACACGAGACTATAGTCCAGATTATAGACGAGACTATAGTCCAGACTATAGACGAGACTATAGTCCAGACTATAGACGAGACTATAGTCCAGACTATAGACGAGATTATAGTCCAGACTAGAGACTGTAGTCCAGACTATACTTGCGACTAAAGTCCAGATTATAGACGAGACTATAGTCCAGACTGTAGACGAGACTATATTCCAGACTATATACGAGACTATAGTCCAGACTATAGACGAGGCTATAGTCCAGACTATAGACGAGGCTATAGTCCAGACTATAGACGAGTCTTAAGTCCAGACTGTAGACGTGACTATAGTCTGGACTTATGTACATATATAGTCCAGTTTATAGACGAGACTATAATTTAGAAGAGTATTATCCGAGTCCTTAACCTCTTTATATTTGAAGAGCAAAAACCCGACCCTAATATTTATGTATGTATATTTTTTTTGCGAAGAAAAGAACAAAAACAATTAATCAAGATGATAGAGAACACACTCATACACACACACACACACATACACCAATAACAAAACAACTAAAATAATAAAGAAAAACTTGAAGAAGAAAAAAAAAAAAAAAAAAACAAGTTAGAGTGCTATATTCGGCTGAGCCGAATCTTAAATACCCTCCACCAGCAACTTTTGTATTAATACATTTCTAATTAATAAAATATTTGTAGAAATAAGTTTTCTCATGTCATAAATAGAAAAAACCCAAGATTTAAACATCTTAAATCTACTACAATTCCAAGATTTATTGAACATTAGAAACGCCACTTCCTTTTAAATTTTTATAGCGCCCTAAGATATGCTTTAGCGATATCTAGTATTTGCATGTGTGTGAAAGATTTAAGGATGTGCCTTTAAGTGTTTTTCTGAAAGGGACCTTGTATGGGAGCTATGATCAATTATGGATCGATAGGAAAACAATTTCACAGTAATATTTCTCTGTATATGAGCAATATTTCTGCCAAACTTTATATGGATATCTTAATTTAGTAATGAGTTATGCGCGTTTAAGTGATTTTCGGGAGGGGACCTTGTATGGGAGCTATGACCAATTATGGACCGATCGGAAAAAAATTTCACAGTAATATTTCTGTGCATATGGACAATACTTATACCAAATTTTATATGGATATCTTAATTTAGTAATGAGTTATGAGCGTTTAAGTGATTTTCGGGAGGGCACCTTGTATGGGAGCTATGACCAATTATGGACCGATCGGAAACAAATTTCACAGCAATATTTCTATGCATATGGGCAATACTTATACTAAATTTTATATGGATATCTTAATTTAGTTATGAGTTATGCGCGTTTAAGTGATTTTCGGGAGGGGACCTTGTATGGGAGCTATGACCAATTATGGACCGATCGGAAAAAAATTTCACGGTAATATTTCTATGCATGTGGGCAAAACTTGTACCAAATTTTATATGGATATCTTAATTTAGTTATGAGTTATGCGCGTTTAAGTGATTTTCGGGAGGGGACCTTGTATGGGAGCTATGACCAATTATGGACCGATCGGAAAAAAATTTCACGGTAATATTTCTATGCATGTGGGCAATACTTATACCAAATTTTATATGGATATCTTAATTTAGTTATGAGTTATGCGCGTTTAAGTGATTTTCGGGAGGGGACCTTGTATGGGAGCTATGACCAATTATGGACCGATCGGAAAAAAATTTCACGGTAATATTTCTATGCATGTGGGCAATACTTGTACCAAATTTTATATAGATATCTTAATTTAGTAATGAGTTATGCGCGTTTAAGTGATTTTCGGGAGGGGACCTTGTATGGGACCTATGTCCAATTATGGACCGATCCATAAAATTTTTCCTCTCGAAGAATTCTATTGACATAAGATTTTAATTTGTGAAATTTTGTGAAGATATCGACACTGTAGCGGAAGTTATTAACAAAAAACCCATTTTCCGGGAATTTGTACTTTTGTATGGGAGGTATATGAAATTGTGGACCGATTCTGGCAATTTTCAGCAGGGATCAAGATCTTGTGCAGAAACGAATATATGGTGATTTCCATGAAATTATCTTGCATAGTTTTCGAGAAAATAATATCATAATGTGTAAAAAATGCTTATTTTTTTCCGAGGTTGTTTTAAATTTTGATTCATAACTTTTCCCGGTGTGAACCGATTTTGCCCATTTGCAATACCAAACAACTTAGGAAAATGAAGAACATTTTGGGTGAATTTGGTTAAACTCTATTGCTTCGTTTTATCGTGAGCGTGTTTTACACAGACAGACGGACAGACGGACAGACGGACATAGCTAAATCGACTCAGAATTTGATAAGGACCCAGAATATATATACTTTGTTGGGTCTCAGATGAATATTTCTTGGTGTTACACACGGAATGACAAAGTTATATATACCCTCTATCACCACTGATGGTGGTGGAGGGTATAACAAAACGACACCAAGAGATAAAGAGAACGTATGAGAAAAACTATGAATGTAAGAAATATGTTCACATAGAAATCAATCATCTATGGAGTTTTCCATGTATGTATGTGAGGTTTCTTGCAGGAAGTGTTAGGAAATAGAAAGTTGCATGTATTGGTGAAAACACAATTAATAAACAAAACACTGGCATTGAGACCATTAAGTTCTTTCTTTTAATTTAAAGCTTTAAGGAAGTCGTTAAGGAAGAAGGTAGTAGAACAAATTGATGAATTTGTTTATTTTTCTTGTTTGGTTGTGTGTTTTTTTTTTCGTTGTTTGCTGTAAACAAATTTGTTTGTAAATAATTATACAAATTATAATAATCAACCACATAGTTATGAGGATTAATGTATTAATACAGTGAGTATGTATAGAATTTTAGAGGCTTAAAGAAAATATTATTGAGCTGTTTTTACTTGAAATGCTAAATGAAATTAAGTTATAATTGTATAGGAAATTATGTACTTACGTATATCTGACATCATCGTAGTTGCCTTTCGGCTGTTGAAAAATGTGTGAATCGCTGTTAGTGCCAAAAAGACCAAGCGTGTGATAAAGATCAATAAAGATCCCCAATCCAGTTTTATCTCTCAGTTTATAAACATCCATGTAATAAAAGATTTTTTCAGTTTTATTTGTTCCGCTTGACAATGATCTTATCTTGGATCAAACTCTCTCTCAGTTCCCGAAAGTTTTTGTTTAAAGTATGTGATCGTGCACATCTGGTGTTTACTCACTGATCTACTATCTTTTATCAATTTCTCCCGAAAGTCTTTGTTTGGGGTATGTGATCGTGCAAGTCCGGTGTTTTCGAATAACTTACAATGTATCCATTCTATCTAATATATAAGAAAGGATTTATGCATATTTATATCTCCAAATGGAAAAGAAATGAGTCTATCATACCCATGGATACTAATATTCGAATGTATGCTGTCTAATGAGCTATCAAGGATGTTTATATGACATCCAATCTGGTCATAAAATGACGGACATCCTCAAAAGATGGTGTAATTTCTCGAACTGGAACTCTAACCGATACTAAATCATCTATAGATACCTGATAATATTTTCCGAATTTCCTGACAGGACAGAAGCTTCAATAATGGTATTGGAGATCGATACCCTTGATTGACTCAGATTTCCTACCCTAGATTACATACCGCGTGTTCAGCATTCAATACTTTCACTGTTAGTTTCCGACCCTAAAATGAAAATTCTTGATTATTGGCGTCTATTATTTGATTGGGTACAAATTACATCTGTCTCTAACAGAAGAGAAGAAAATAAACAAATGAAACTGGGAAATTGTCAATTCATCAATCAGATCAGATCAGTCAATGTTTCGTCAATCTTTTTCTAAACATTTTGAACATCAGAATCGTTTTGGTACTCAGAGTAAATAGATTTCTGGGCTGAATCCAAATTTTAGAATATCTCAAAGAGAAAAGATATAACAAAGGTTAACACACACTTTATTTTAAAGCCGACCGATTGGACTTTCAGATGACAAACTATAGACAAGACTATAGACAAGACTATAGACTAGGCTATAGTCCAGACTATAGACAAGACTATAGTTCCGACTATAAACTATATAGATAGTCCAGACCAAAGACAAGACTATAGGCGAGACTATAGACAACACTACAGTCCATACTATAGACATACTATACTATAGTAAAGACTAGAGAGGAGACTTTAGTCCAGACTAGAGACGAGACCGATTGTCCAGACTAAAGACGAGACTATAGGCGAGACTATAGACAACACTATAGTCCAGATTATAGACAACACTATAGTCCATACTATAGACAAGACTATAGTCCAGACTATAGACATGACTATAGTCCAGACTAAAGACGATACTATAGACAAGACTATAGTCCAGACTGTAGGCAAGACTATAGTCCAGACTATAGACAACACTATAGTCCAGACTATAGACGAGACTATAGTAAAGACTAGAGATGAGACTATAGGCCAGACTAGAGACGAGACCGTTGTCCAGATTATACATGAGACTATAGTCCAGATTATAGACGAGACTATAGTTCAGACTGTAGACGAGACTGTAGTCCAGACTATATACGAGCCTATAGTCGAGACTATAGACGAGACTATAGCGCACGTCTATGTATATAGTCTAGTTTAAAGACGATACTATTATTGAGAAGAGTATTATATTTGAGTTTAAGGACACGATATCTCAGAGCAGCTTAATCCTTGAAAAAGTATACTTTTGGGTCTTTGAGTTAAAAATGTCTGTTTAAACAGTCCTTCCGTTTGTTATTGCAAACAAATTGCATAAATTCGGATCATAGTGTCACATAAAATCTTAAAATATAAAAGGTACTTCTCACTTAATTTGTCATTATTTTTGACTACTGTGTAACAAATTGTTAAACACTTCCATTTATTTTCTTACCAAACTCATTGACTCAATTTCGTCTCAAAAACTATGTATTGTTGTACGAATTTTTTTGATATAATGTCTTTCATTATTGGCACTTCTTGTGTTTTAACGGCTTCTTTAGGTTTTTACACTCGAAGAAGTATAAGAGTTGAAACGATTTATTCGATTTATCTTCTAAAGATCGAAAACACAGCGGAAAAGTAATCTAGCTGGAGTTTTGGTTTAAACTGCAAGCCTGGAATAGTTTCCTCAGATAGTTCGGGAACGATTTACAAGGAAAAAGAGTCGGCCCTGTCTGAAAATCTTAGTCCAAATCCCTGAATTATCTCAAAAATTTGTCACTTTAAAATCTTATAAAATTTGTTAAAACCCTATTGGTTCTATCGGTAAACACAGGATTCACAAGATCATTCTTATCGCCAGATGGCCATCGCATGTTCTGGTTAAATTTTAAGCATCCCATGTAACCCGTGCAAGAGAACCTATTTAAATCCTATTTCCTCCAAATAATTTCTTCGAGCTTACAATTAGTTTTTTACGCAAAAAAATCGATTTTCTTCATTATTATTTAGACGTAATGTACAAATAGTTTAGTTTGAGTAAAGGTGTCTGACCCTGGCCATATTTTACCTTAACTCATTTCAGTTTTTGCTTCTTGCTTTTTATATATTTTTCAGTTGTTTTCAATAATCTCCACCTTATTCCCTGGCAGCCTGCTCATACATATACAACTCACTTCATTCTACTAATACGACAACGACCACTCAGTCTATTCGATTTCTTTACAATTTCCAGGGACAGACAAAAGCATTTACCATTTTCTTCAGTACCCTGACTGCCTGCCATGCACACGGTATGATTATTTACAATACCTGTCTGTTTTAGCGGTAAGTGTGTGTGTGTGTGTGGTTTGAAATTTCTTTCGTTTTTTTGTTTTTGTGATTGCTGTATTTTTTTGACCGTTATAGTACGCTTTTCATCTGATAAGCTTTTTGAAGGTTCATTTCACGGCAACACACTTATTTATACACACAATTTACGGTTGTTTGCTTTATCGTTTTTCCAGTGAGGATAATAGCAGCAGCAAATTGTCTATATTTGTGTCAGAGTTGAGGATATGGGTGCGATTGGCCCCTTTTTTTGGCATATATTGAAAACTTGGAATACACTTTGCCGATAACTTCGTCTATCATCACAATAAGAGAGAAAGACAACGATGAGAAAAACAAACCAGGACACTAGAACTGAACTAGAACTGAACTAGAACTGAACTAGAACTGAACTAGAACTGAACTAGAACTGAACTAGAACTGAACTAGAACTGAACTAGAACTGAACTAGAACTGAACTAGAACTGAACTAGAACTGAACTAGAACTGAACTAGAACTGAACTAGAACTGAACTAGAACTGAACTAGAACTGAACTAGAACTGACTAGAACTGAACTAGAACTGAACTAGAACTGAACTAGAACTGAACTAGAACTGAACTAGAACTGAACTAGAACTGAACTAGAACTGAACTAGAACTGAACTAGAACTGAACTAGAACTGAACTAGAACTGAACTAGAACTGAACTAGAACTGAACTAGAACTGAACTAGAACTGAACTAGAACTGAACTAGAACTGAACTAGAACTGAACTAGAACTGAACTAGAACTGAACTAGAACTGAACTAGAACTGACTAGAACTGAACTAGAACTGAACTAGAACTGAACTAGAACTGAACTAGAACTGAACTAGAACTGAACTGAACTAGAACTGATCTCGAACTGAACTAGAACTGAACTAGAACTGAACTAGAATTGAACTAGAACTGAACTAGAACTGAACTAGAACTGAACTAGAACTGAACTAGAACTGAACTAGAACTAGAACTGAACTAGAACTGAACTAGAACTGAACTAGAACTGAACTAGAACTGAACTAGAACTGAACTAGAACTGAACTAGAACTGAACTAGAACTGAACTAGAACTGAACTAGAACTGAACTAGAACTGAACTAGAACTGAACTAGAACTGAACTAGAACTGAACTAGAACTGAACTAGAACTGAACTAGAACTGAACTAGAACTGAACTAGAACTGAACTAGAACTGAACTAGAACTGAACTAGAACTGAACTAGAACTGAACTAGAACTGAACTAGAACTGAACTAGAACTGAACTAGAACTGAACTAGAACTGAACTAGAACTGAACTAGAACTGAACTAGAACTGAACTAGAACTGAACTAGAACTGAACTAGAACTGAACTAGAACTGAACTAGAACTGAACTAGAACTGAACTAGAACTGAACTAGAACTGACTAGAACTGAACTAGAACTGAACTAGAACTGAACTAGAACTGAACTAAGAACTGAACTAGAACTGAACAAGAACTGAACTAGAACTGAACTAGAACTGAACTAGAACTGAACTAGAACTGAACTAGAACTGAAAGACTGAACTAGAACTGAACTAGAACTGAACTATCGAACTGAACTAGAACTGAACTAGAACTGAACTAGAAATTGAACTAGAACTGAACTAGAACTGAACTAGAACTGAACTAGAACTGAACTAGAACTGAACTAGAACTGAACTAGAACTGAACTAGAACTGAACTAGAACTGAACTAGAACTGAACTAGAACTGAACTAGAACTGAACTAGAACTGAACTAGAACTGAACTAGAAACTGAACTAGAACTGAACTAGAACTGAACTAGAACTGAACTAGAACTGAACTAGAACTGAACTAGAACTGAACTAGAACTCAACTAGAACTGAACTAGAACTGAACTAGAGTTCTTGTTTTGAAAAGAAAATATGTTCCAACCAATTAGCGATTAAAGTACCTTCTGTACAATTTAGTTGGTACTATTTTCCTTTCCACATCCCAGCTCCCACTTACCTTTGTATGTGTGTATGGCATTGTCCAATTTTATGTATTGTTGTTGTTGTATATATATCATTAACTTTACGGTATTATGTATATTGTTGTTCGGTGTTGCGCGAACGAACGTGTTTGATATAAACGAGTATGAGATTGAGTTTGGATTGGCTTCGTTTGGTTTGTAGGCGAATTATGAAATGTACAAGTATTTTGTTATATTTTGTAAGTAAAAATGTATTACTAAACAACAACAACAACAAGAACAACAACAACTAAAAAATTGTGTCTGAGTCACTTACACAACAATGCGTCGTCTAAGGACTAAAGATAATTTATTTAAAGGACTAAGTAATGTAATATTCTCTTCTAATTATATTCTAGTTCTGTTCTCGATGTATCTAGAACAGAACTAGAGTAGAACTAGAACAGAACTAGATCAGAACTAGAACAGAACAGAACTAGATCTAGAACAGAACTAGATCTAGAACAGAACTAGATCAGAATTAGAACAGAACTAGAACAGGACTAGAACAGAACTAGAACAGAACTAGAACAGAACTAGAACAGAACTAGAACACAACTAGAACAGAACTAGAACAGAACTAGAACAGAACTAGAACAGAACAGAACAGAACTAGAACAGAACTAGAACAGAACTAGAACAGAACTAGAACAGAACTAGAACAGAACTAGAACAGAACTAGAACTAGAACAGAACTAGAACTAGAACAGAACTAGAACTAGAACAGAACTAGAACAGAAATAGAACAGAACTAGAACTAGAACAGAACTAGAACAGAACTAGAACAGAACTAGAACAGAACTAGAACAGAACTAGAACAGAACTAGAACAGAACTAGAACAGAGCTAGAACACAACTATAACAGAACTAGAACAGAACTAGAACAGAACTAGAACACAACTAGAACTAGAACAGAACTAGAACAGAACTAGAACAGAACTAGAACAGAACTAGAACAGAACTAGAACAGAACTAGAACAGAACTAGAACAGAACTAGAACAGAACTAGAACAGAACTAGAACAGAACTAGAACAGAACTAGAACAGAACTAGAACAGAACTAGAACAGAACTAGAACAGAACTAGAACAGAACTAGAACAGAACTAGAACAGAACTAGAACAGAACTAGAACAGAACTAGAACAGAACTAGAACAGAACTAGAACAGAACTAGAACAGAACTAGAACAGAACTAGAACAGAACTAGAACAGAACTAGAACAGAACTAGAACAGAACTAGAACAGAACTAGAACAGAACTAGAACAGAACTAGAACAGAACTAGAACAGAACTAGAACAGAACTAGAACAGAACTAGAACAGAACTAGAACAGAACTAGAACAGAACTAGAACAGAACTAGAACAGAACTAGAACAGAACTAGAACAGAACTAGAACAGAACTAGAACAGAACTAGAACAGAACTAGAACAGAACTAGAACAGAACTAGAACAGAACTAGAACAGAACTAGAACAGAACTAGAACAGAACTAGAACAGAACTAGAACAGAACTAGAACAGAACTAGAACAGAACTAGAACAGAACTAGAACAGAACTAGAACAGAACTAGAACAGAACTAGAACAGAACTAGAACAGAACTAGAACAGAACTAGAACAGAACTAGAAACAAGAACTAGAACAGAACTAGAACAGAACTAGTACACAACTAGAACAGAACTAGAACAGAACTAGAACAGAACTAGAACAGAACTAGAACAGAACTAGAACAGAACTAGAACAGAACTAGAACAGAACTAGAACAGAACTAGAACAGAACTAGAACAGAACTAGAACAGAACTAGAACAGAACTAGAACAGAACTAGAACAGAACTAGAACAGAACTAGAACAGAACTAGAACAGAACTAGAACAGAACTAGAACAAACTAGAACAGAACTAGAACAGAGGTAGAACTAAACTGAAACTGGAACTAAACCAGAACCGACTAGATGATTATTTCATTAAAATCTGTTAATTTGAAAATGTTAACATTCCACCGTTACTGCCACCTTAACAACAGTTTTCTGACACACAACTCTGTTAAGTATGACAAGGGTTACCAAATTCACTCACACTGTTAATAACGGTAAGAAGAACGAATGTAGGAATAACAACAACAAAGAGAAACAAACCCTAATAAAATGTTTAACATGACAGTTTTAATTAAACACTAAACTACATACAATTTGCTGGTTTTATTTCTTTTATATTTATTTTGTATTCGAGGGGTTGTTTGAAATGCCGCTTAATATTAATAATTATAACACGAAACACTGGAAGTGAACCGCATGTAATAAGAAAGGGGAGTAACAAACAAAAGGCAAAGGAAAAAAGTTAAAATGACAGGACAAGAGAAGGACTTAAAAGGAGTCAAAAAAGCAAAATATGCGTAAAAAGTGGAAAAGCAAAGAAACAATAGAATTATTTACTAGCAGATGAGGGTGGAAAAATAAATTTTATAAATGAAATGGCTCCATGAGCTTAACGGTATGAAATGAAATATTAGTTAACGGAGAGCAGCAGGATACGCAAGGTGGTGGTTTAACTAAGAAAAAATATTTTATCAAACGGAATAAACACAAGGACTAAACGCCAAAAAATGTAAAGAAATTAATTTTGGATGAATAGCGGTAAAAATAAAATAATTATGAAAGTTTTACGAAAAACCAAAAGGCGGGAGAGCCTTAAGGGGTTAAAATATAAGTGTTTAAGATTAAGTGTAAAGATTTAAAGAAATTTATTTAAAAAAAGAAGAAAATTAATTAAAAAAAAAACTTTGAAGCTGTCAAACTTAAAAAAAAAAGTGTTTTTGCCTTGTATACGTTTATGCTTTTCTATTCACCGTTAGAAATTTGCAAGTGATGACTATAGCGATCTCTTTCTAACCTAATAACGAAGGCCAAGGAAAAAAATAATCGATAACTAAGTTGTAGAGTTACTGTGGCCACATTATAACTGGCTCTCTTTTTTTACTCTCTTTACTGTAATAACATAAAGTGAGAGTATTATGCTAAAAGAAATACAAATAATTAAAACGAATGTTAAGCAACTCGTAAAACATTACTAGTAACGAATTATAGAACTCGTTATTAGTTATAATAAGTTATTTGAAATTTGATCACTGCATGGATTAAACGTTTTGACGGACCTATTATTCTTATGGGAAAAACTTGGAATCTCTTGAAAACAAATACAATTTTTTTGCTTAATTTAATAAAAAAAAAACAAACGCGTCGTGTAATAAAATTTATACATTTTAAACAAAATTAAAAGAAATAT